>NW_020838551.1:0-12843 GCF_003676395.1 Aethalodelphis obliquidens
AGAAAGAAAGAAAGAAAGAAAGAAAGAAAGAAAGAAAGAAAGAAAGAAAGAAAGAAAGAAAGAGGATAAAATAAAATAAAGATAAAATAAGATAAATTAATAAAATAAAAAAGAATTATTAAGAAAAAAATAATTTTTAAAGTAAAAAAAAAAAATAGTATCAGACCGACCGAACCCCAGGACAAATGGTGAAAGCAAAGCTATACAGACAAAATTTCACACAGAAGCATACACAAGCACAATTCCAAAAAGAAGAAAATGGGAAAAAGTAATATATTTTGCACTCAAAGTCCACCTCCTTAATTTTGCATGATTCTTTGTCTATTCAGGTATTCCGCAGATGCAGGATACATCAAGTTGATTGTGGAGATTTAATCCTCTGCTCCTGAGGTTGCTGGAAGAAATTTTCCTTTGTCTTCTTTTTTCACACAGCTCTCAGTGTTCAGCTTTGGATTTGACCCCACCTCTGCCTGTAGGTCGCCTGAGGGTGTCTGTTCTTCATTCAGACAGGACGGGGTTAAAGGAGCCACTGATTTGGCGGTCTGGCTCACCCATACTGGGGGACAGAGGTGTACGGGATGAACCTTCGGTGGCAGAGCCTGGTGTGACATTGCACCAGCCTGAGGCACACTGTACATTCTCCAAGGGAAGTTGTCCCTGGGTCATGGGACTCTGGCAGTGGTGGACTGCACAGGCTCCCGGGAGGGAGGTGCCCATAGTGACCTGTGCTCGCACACAGGCTTCTTGGTGGCGGCAGCAGCAGCCTTAGTGTCTCATGCCCATCTCTGGGGTCCACTCTGATAGCCGCAGCTAGCGCCCATCTATGGAGCTCCTTTACGCAGTGCTCTTAATCCCCTCTCTTTGAGCACCAAGAAACAAAGAGGGAAGAAAAAGTCTCTTGCCTCTTCAGCAGGTCCAGACTTTTTCCCGGACTCCCTCCCGGCTAGCCATGGTGCACTAACCCCTTCAGGCTGTTTTCACGCTGCCATTCCTCTCCCTGCGATCTGACTGAATCCCGAGCCTCAGCTCCCAGCAACCGCCTGCCCTGGTGTTTGAGTACACAAGCCTCTCGTTCTGGTGAGTGACGTTCAGCACGGACCCTCTGTGCAGGACTCTCTCAGCTTTGCCCTCAGCACCCCTGTTGCTGTGGTCTCCTCCACGGCTCCAAAGCTTCCCCCCTCTGCCAACTGCAGTCTTTGCCTACCTCTCCCATTCTGTTGATTTACCTTTTCATTTTGTTGATGCTTTCCTTTTCTGTGCAGATGGATTTTAGTTTAATGTAGTCCCAGTTGCTAATTTTTGCGTTTGGTGTCAAATCCAAAAATCATTGCCAATATGGATGTGAAGGAGCTTACCACTGATGTTTTCTTCTAGGATACTTTTTTAAGGTTTCAGGTCTTATGTTCAAAGCTTCAATCCTTTTTCAGTTAGTTTTTGTGTAAGGTGTAAGATAGTGGTCCAATTTCATTCTTTTACGGGTGGCTATCCATTTCTCCCATCACCATTTATTGAAGAGACTGCCTTGTCCCCATCATGTACTGTTGGCTCCTTTGTTGTAAATTAATTGACCCAATATGGATGGATTTATTTCCAGGGTCTCTATTATGTTGCATTGACCTATGTGTCTCTTTTTATTCCAATACCATACTATTTTGATTACTCTAATTTGAAATCAAGGATTGTGGTACCTCCAGCTTTGTCCTTCTTTCTCACGAGTGCTCTGACTATGTGAGGTGTTTTAAGGTTTTATAAAATAGCTCCTTTCAGCATTCCTTGTGAGGCAAATATAGTGGTGATGAACTCCCATGGCTTTTCTTTGGGGAAGTCTTTATCTCATATCTGAAGGAAAACTTTGGTGGGCAAAGTGTCCTTGATTGGCAGGGTTTTTTTCTTTCAGCATTTCACTATAACACCCCACTTTCTCCTGACCTACAACGTTTTTGTTGAGAAATCCACTTATAGACTTATGGTAATTCCCTTGTATAAGACAACTCTTTTTTCTCATGCTGCCTTTGAAATTTTACCTTTGTCTTTGATATTAGACATTTTTATTATAGTGTGTCTTGGAGAACATTGTTTTGGATTGAAATTATATTGTGACCTCTTAGCTTCATGAACTCAGATGTCCAAATTATTCCCCACTTTGAGAAGTTCTCAGTCCCTTTTCCTTAAATAATCTTTTTGTCCCTTTATCCTTTCTTCTTCTTCTGGGATTCCACTAATACGTAGATTTTTCTCTTAAAGTAAGCCATAGGCTTTATTCATTCTTTTTCACTCTTTTGTTGTTGTTGTTTTTCCTTTGTCTCTATAACTTCAAATGGTCTGTCATTGTGCTCACTAATTCTTTCTTCTGATGTTAAAGGCTGCTATTTAATCTCTTTGTTAAACTCTTCAGCTCAATCATTATACTCTTTAGTTCTAAGTTTATTTTTTTTTGTTTTCTATCTTTCTGTTGGACTTCTACTTGTATTCTTCTACTGTTTTTATAATTTTGTCAAAGTGTTTTTCTGTGTTCTGTTATAGGTGCTTGAACCTCTTTAGAATAATTATTTTGAATTATTTGTTGCACAACACCTGTAGTTCCATTTCTTTGGAGTCAGTTACTGGATGTTTACTTTGGTTCGTGGTGGTGTCATGTTTTTCTTGGATACTTTGTGACCCCAGTGGCTTTGTGTAGGTATCTGCATATTTGAAGCAGCAATCACGTCTTCCAGACTTTATGGACAGACTTCAGTAGGAAAGAAGTTGATGGAGGTATGCTGGAGCACCCTATGACCACATGTCTAGTAGTAAATGGAGCCAAGTGTAGGGACATATGGTGGCTATAGGTCTGGGAGGCAACATAATGTCTCATCTGCAAGGCCACTGGAGTCCATAACATTTCCAACTGTGTGGGTCTTAACAAGTTCTATAGGGTTCTCTAATGGTGCCTAGGGCTGTTGGTGTCCTCAGCATCACCTCCTGGTCCAATGGCAAGGCACCATGCATGCAGCATTGGTGGCTGAGACCAGTGGTGTTCAGATTCACAGCTGTGTGTGTGTCATGGCTTTGTTAAAATAATATTTGTTCAGTAGAGCACAGAATGTTGAACAGTGAGCCATGGTTCAACAATAGCCTACAAAAAAATGGAAATAGAGAAATTTGTTACTCACAGGTCCTGGTAGAAATACATAGCATACCTTGTTGGACTACATAAGAAGGTCAAGGCAGAATGTAGACAGAGAAATATGGGACCTGGGCCTCATATGTTTATTAAGTTCCATAGGTGGAGTACATTGTGGTTTCCCAGCTAGGCTGAGATGGTCAATAAAAGCCAAAAGAAAGGAGTTTGATAAGCTCCATAGGGGTCCTATTTAAGAAGCGTATAAGGCATACAGTCCCTAGGAAGCAGGGAAGACTGTTGATCACAAGGGCTTTTGGGGAAGTCGTATCAGAAACTTAAATTTGCTTGTGATTCTGTGGTTGCTATCTAGGGAATGCATTTGCATGAGGGAGTTATTGTGAGTCTAAAGTGAACAGTTGGGGGCAATCTCTGTTGGTGCACCCAGTGGTATTGGCCAGTGACAGGAGATAGGCCAAATCCAGGCCCAGAAGCCGCTGGTAAGTATCTTGGCTGTCAGCATGCACTTCCATAGTTATAGGGTCTCACCACTGGCATAGCACATGGCAGTAGAGGCTGATGATGAGAGGTAGGACAGCAGCATGTATGTGCACAGCTGGAGGGTTTATCCCCAAGTGAACTCTTGTTTGTAGGGGTCAGTCGAGGGTGGACTAGGCTGGTGATTTGCACTCATGCATCTTCAGATGCTGCCTGCATGGATCATGTGCTCCAGAAGGGGTGAAAGGGAAAGGGAGTGGGAAGGGTCTCAGGATGCTGGTGTCTGTGGTAAGGAGTAGTTCTTGAATAAAAACAAACAAACAGACAAAACAATAAAATCTGCAGTGGATCCATGGTGGCTGTGCTGGTCTTTGCTTACTTCAGTGGTGACAATTGCTGGAGTCTTCTGCAGAACAATCCATCTGGAACCGTGCTTGCTCCCACTGCACAGCTACTACTAGTAGTCTCTGCTATTCTTCCTTGTTCATATATGTCTTTGTAAGTCACAGATTTGCCATTCTTGGGGGAGGTGAAACCAAAGTGGGTCCTTCGTGCTGTGCTCTAAAAGGTGAGCAAAGCTAGACACTCACCCCACTCTCCTTTTCTCAGTGAGGGTAATTCTTTCTAGCTGAGGAGTTCCCCCTAGCTGCTGAGACATGCTGGCCGGGGAGATGAAGTGATGCAGGCAAAATGAAGCCATTCCATCTTCCCCTTTTGTGCATTTATCCTCAGATTTTTTTTGTTCCACTGTGATGCTGAAGTTTCTTAAATGGACACCTGTGCTCTCACAGAGCTGGTTTTGTTCATGAATAGCTGTCTAATTGTTGATCTTTCAGTGGAGTAGAGGCTGAGGTCTTCTACTTTGCCATCTTGGTGACATCACACTTTTTAATACTGACCTGCACTCATTTAGTCTGCTTTTTATTCTTTATATGTTAAGTGTCTGTCTCATTCCACTAAACCATAAACCCCTAGATGGAAGAGTTAATGAAACATTCCTTTCTGTAGGTTATATAGTGCCTTACATAATAGGGATTCAATAAATATACATTGAATTCAATTAAGTCAATGATTAGATAGGGAGACTGGGTGGGTTTTCTTATCAATGTTATTTAAACAAGAGTCTCTGTTTCTTTTGTGTAATCTAGTGTGATACATAAATATGTGGTTTCAATTATTTTATTATGGTCTCTATATTATTTTTCCCCAAAACACATTCTTTCCAATTTGAAGCCAACAAAGTGATCAGAGTTGTTATGAAATTCTTCCTGCTAGTGGTTAAATTCATAAGGTTACGTTCCTTACATTCTTTTCTTAATGGAGATTATTTTTAAATTGATATGTTAACAGTATTCTTCAGAGTGTGGTATCAACGTCCCATTACCAAGAATTATTTATAATCATTACTTTTCAGAATGAAAGAAACCACAAAAGATAACTTCATTCTGAATCCTTCCCTCAAGGACACAAGGTTTTATTATCTCAATTTTAAAGAAAAGACAATTAAGGCCTGGAGATGTTAAGTTACTTCAGATCATACTGCTGGTCAGTAGCAGATTCAGTTGCAGAATTCTCAATCAAAATTTCTTTCCCTAATAACACTTTACCTCCCTCTTGGGACAACAGAAAATCACTATTAAAATTTGTTTCAGTGCACTAAATGATAGTGTTGGTCTGATGGAGCAATTGAGGTGCATTAAGTGATACAATGGTTTGCTAGAAGAAAGGGCTGCTTAAGGTTAAAGTATACTTGCTAAAAAAAAACTAACAAATAATACTCACCAGAGAGTTAAATTCTGAAAAGGAAACCTAGTTTTTAGCTTTATATGATTTTATTATAAAAATATGAAATGTAAAATGTTTTTCAACTCTCATCTTATGGATGGTAAATATGTATAAATTTCAATCATTTATTCAACATTCAACATACAGGTATATATCCTGTACAAGATATAAAATTGTGGAAGGCAGTTTGAGGAGATGTGACCAAGAGGACTCACCATCATATGCACATGAGACTAGACTACTTGTAAAGGTCATTTTTAACTCTGACACCCTGTGAACTTATGCATGTATAAACTCCCTTCTGCTTTTGTGCTGTGTTTTTTCTTTCTTTTTTTGATCTCTCCCAATACGGCTTGCTCAAATCTAGGTTACTGCATTTGCCAGCTTAACAAGCACTAGACTTTTCATACACTTTTTAAAAAGACGGAAGTATAGTTGACTTATAATACTGTGTTAGTTTCAAGTATATAGCAAAGTAATTCAGCTATATATTTTTCAGATTGTATTCCATTATAGGTTATTACAAGGTACTTAACGTAATTCCCTGTCCTATACAGTAAATTCTTGTTGTTTATCTATTTTATGTATAGTAGTTTGTATCTGTTAATCCCATACTGCTAATTTGTACCACCTTCCCTCTCCCTCCCCTTTGGTAACCATAAGTTTGTTTTCTATGTCTGTGAGTTTGTTTCTATTTTGTATATAGATTCATTTGTATTATTCTTTAGATTTCACATATAAGTGATATCATATAGTATTTGTCATTGTCTGAATTACATCATTAAATATAATATTCTCTAGGCCCATCCATATTGCTGCAAAGGCAATATTTTATTCGTTTCATGGATGAGTTATATATATATATATATATATATATATATATATATATATATACACATATATATATATGTATATATATATATGCCTCACATCTTCTTAAGCCAGTCGTCTGTTGATGGGCACTTGGGTTGTTTCCATGTTTTGGTTATTGTAAGTAGTGCAGCTGTGAACATTGGGATGCACATATATTTTTGAATAAGAGTTTTCCTTCTTCTGAGATATATGCCCAGGAGTGTGATAGCTGGATCATATTGTAGCTCTATTTTTAGTTTCTTAAGGAACCTCCATACTGTTCTCCATAGTGGCTGTACCAATTTACATTCCCACCAACACTGTAGGAGGGAATCTTTTCCTCCACACTGTTTCTAGCATTTATTGTTTGTAGACTTTTTGATGATAGCCATTCTGAATGGTGTGAGGTGATAACTCATTTTGGTTTTGATTTGCATTTCTCTAATAATTAGCAGTGCTGAGCATCTTTTTATGTGCCTGTTGGCCATCTGTATATTTTCTTTGGAGAAATGTCTATTTAGGCCTTCTGCCCAATTTTGGTTGGGTGTTTGTTCTTTCAATATTGAGTTGTATGAGCTGTTTGTATATTTGGATATTAACCCCTTGCTGGTCACATCATTTGTAAATATTTTCTCCCATTGTATAGGTATCATTTCATTTTGTTTATAGTTTGCATTGATGTACAAAGGCTTTTAAGATTGATTAAGCCCCATTGATTTATTTTTATCTTTTATTTCTTTTGCCTTGGGAGACTGACATAAGAAAATATTGATATAATTAATGTCAGAGAACGTTTTGCCTATGTTCTCTTCTAGGAGGTTTTTTTTTTTTTTCGGTACACAGGCCTCTCACTGTTGTGGCCTCTCCCATTGCAGAGCACAGGCTCCAGACATGCAGGCCGCAGGCTCCGTAGCCATGGCTCACAGGCCCAGCCGCTCCGCGACATGTGGGATCTTCCCAGACCGGGGCACGAAGCCGTGTCCCCTGCATCAGCAGGCGGACTCTCAACCACTGTGCCACCAGGGAAGCCTTTTTCTAGGAGTTTTATGGTGTCATGTCTTATATTTAAGTCTTTAAACCATTTTGAGTTTATTTTTGTATATGGTGTGAGAGATTGTTCTAATTTCATTAATTTACATGTAGCTATCCAGCTCTCACAACACCACTTGTTGAAGAGTCTCTCTTTTCTCCATTGTATATTCTTGCCTCCATTGCAGTAGATTAATTGAATGTAGGAGTGTGGGTTTATTTCTTGTCTCTCTATTCTGTTCTATTGATCTATATGTCTGTTTTTCTGTCAATACCACATTGTTTTGATTACTATAGCTTTGTAGTATATTCAGAAGTCTGGAAGAGTTATGACTCCAGCTTTGTTTTTGTTTTGTTTTGCTTCTCCCCCTTCCAGATTGCTTTGGCAATTCTTGATACTTTGTTGTTCCATATAAATTTTAGAATTATTTGTTCTAGTTCTGTGAAAAATTTCCTGGGCATTTTGATGGGATTGCAATGAACCTGTGTTTGCTTTGGGTAGTATGGCCATTTTAACAACATTAATTCTTCCAACCCAAGAGCATGTGATACCTTTTTCATATTTTTGAGGTGATTTTAACTGTGTTTTTTTTTTTACATTCTGGTATTTCATTATTCGTGTAAAAAAATGCCACAGACATGTATATCATGTGTCCTGCTACCTTACTTAATTCATTTATTCATTCTAATAGTTTTTGTTTGGAGGTTTTAGGGCTCTCTATACAGAGTATCATGTCCTCTACAAACACAACTTTTAACTCTTTCCTTCAAATTTGGATACATTTTATTTCTTTTTCCTTTCTGATTGCTTTGGCTAGGACATCCAATGCTATGTTGAATAGAAGTCGTGAGAGTTGGCCTCCTTGTCTTTTTCCTGAATTTAGTGGGAAGGCTTTTGGCTTTTCACCACTATTTATTATTTGTGAGTTTGTTGTAAATGGCTTTTATTATGTTGAGATATGTTCCCTCTATACCCACATTGGTGAGACTTTTTATCATGAATGCATGTTTAATTTTGTCAAATGCTTTTTCTGTGTCCATTGAGATGATCATGTGGTTTTTGTTTTTCTTTTCATTAATGTGATGTATCACATTGATTAATTTGCATATATTGAACCATTCTTGCAAATCCAGAATGAATCTGACTTGATCATGGAGTATTATCCTTTTTATGTATTGTTGGATTCACTTTGTTAATACTTTGTTGAGGAATTTTGGATCTATAGTCATCAAAGAATGACCTGTACTTTTCTTTTTTTGCAGTCTCTTTGTCTGGTTTTATTATCAGCATGGTTGTGGCTTCATAAAATGAATATTGAATTTTCTCCTCTTTAATTTTTCAGAATAATTTAAGAAGGATGGGTATAAGTTCTTCTTTGCATGTTTGCTATAATTCTCCAGTGAAGCTCTCTGGTACTGTACTTTTGTTTGCAGGGAGTTATATTATTATTAGTATTATTACAGATTCTGTTTCACTCCTGGTGATTGATCTATTTAAATTATCTCTTTCTTCTTGACTCAGTTTTTGCAGGCTGTATATTTCTTCAAACTTGCCCATTTCTTCTAGGTTTTCCTTTTTGGCATAATTTTTTGGCATATAACTGTTCATGGTATTCTCTTATGATATATTTTTTTTACTTACGTAGTATCAGTTTTTATTTCTCCTTTTTCATTTTCTATTTTCTTTATTTGGGTCTTCCCGCTTTTCTTCTTGGTGAGCTTGTTAGAGGTTTGCTGATTTTGTTTATCTTTTCAAAAACCAGCTCTTGGTTTTATTGATAATTTTTATTATCTTTTATCTCTGCTTGATGTATTTTCTCTCTGAGCTTCATTATTTCATTCCTTCTGCTGACTTTTTGTTTTGTTTTTTTTCTGTTTATTTTAGATAGTAGGTCAGGTTGTTTATTTGTTCTTTTGTTTCTTGAGGAAGACCTTACTGCTATGAACTTCCATCTTAGAACCGATTTTGCTTTATCCCATGGATTTTGTTAGGTTGTGTTCTTACTTTCATTTCTGTTTAGGTATTTTCTGATTTCTTGTTTGATCTCAACTTTGACCCATTGGTTTTTCAATAGCACATTGTCTAGTCTCCATGTGTTTGTTTTTTTCCCATTTTTTCTATCTGTGCTTGATTTCTAATTTCATTCTGTTGTGGTCAGAAAAGATGATTGGAATAATTTCTATCCTCTTAAATTTGTTGAGGCTTGTTTTGTGACCTAGTGTGTGGTCTATCCTAGAGAACATTCCATGCATGCTTGAAAAGAATGTGTACTCTGTTTTTTTGGGGGGATGTAGTGTCCTGTAGACATCAATTAAGTCCAACTGGTCTATTGTTCCATTTAGGACCTCTGTTGCCTTACTGATTTTCTGTCCAGGTGATCTGCCCTTTGATTTCAGTAGGGTTTTAAAGTCTCCTAATTCTATTGTATTATTGTCCATTTCTCCCTTTATATCTGTTAATACTTGTTTTATATACTTAGGAGCTCCTCTATTGAGTGCACATATATTAATGAGGGTAATATCCTCTTCTTATATTGATCCCTTTTTCATTACATAATGTCTTTCTTTGTGTTTCTTTCTAGCCTTTGTTTTCAAGTCTATTTTGTGTGATATGAGTTTTTCTACCTCCACTTTCTGGTCATTTCCATTTGCATGAAATATCTTTCTCCATCCCCTCACTTTCAGTCTGTGTATGTCTTTCACACTGAAGTGAGTCTAATGTAGGTAGCATATTATAGATTCTTGTTTTTTTTTAATCTAACATGCCATCCTATGTCTTTTGATGAGAACATCTAGTCAATTGAGAATTTGTAATTTTCTTGTCCTATTTTTATCTTCATGTTTATCGTTTTACTGTTAATTGCAGTTGTAATCACTTTTAAAATCTTTTTACTATTTTTAAATCTATATACTTGTTTATTTAGGTGACCTTCAATCCTTTTATAAATTTCTTACTGTGATTTTCCCTTTTCTATAGATTGTTGCTTCTTTTATATTTAGGGAAAACCCTTCAATATTTATTTCTGGGTAGCTTTAGTATTGTTGTATTCTTTTAGTTTTTGCTTGTTTAAGAAATTCTTTATCTCTCCTTTTATTCTAAATTATAATATTGCTGGGTAGAGTATCCTAGGGTGCAGTTTTTCTCTCTCAGGACTTTGAATATATCGTGGCATTTCCTTCTGACCTGAGAAGTTACTGCCAGTAAATCAGCTGATATACCTTATGGGGACCCTTGTAAGTGACAGTTTTCTCTTGCTGTCTTTAGAATCTTCTCTTTATAAAGATTTGCCTTTTGTATTATGATGTGTCTTGGTGTGTGTCTGTTTGAATTATTCTTGTTTGGGACCCTCTGTCCTTCCTGTAGGTGGATATCTGTTTCCTTCTTTAGTTTGGGGAAATTTTCAGCCATAATTCATTAAGAGGCATTCTTGATCTCCTTCTCTCTATATTCTACTTCTGGAATCCCTTTTATGAATAAGTTGGCACACTTTATATTACCCCACAGATTTCCAATGTTGCTTTAATTTTTTTTTGTTTTTTTGTCTTTCTGTCTGCTGTTCTGGTTGGGTGATTTCCATTATTCTATCAACTTATCACTTAATTCTTATTCTGTGCTGTTTAGCCTGCTGTTTGTTGTTTCTAGATTGGTTTTTATCTCGGAAATTGAGTGTCTATTTTTGATTGGTCCATCATAATACTTTCTAGTTTCTTGTTAAAGTGATCTGCATTTCTATTGAGAAATTTTCTTAATTTCTGTGGCATTTTTATTACCTCCTTTTTGAACTCAGGTTTTAGTAGATTGTTGAGGTCTGTTTCATCATTTGTTTTTCAGGGGATTTCTCTTTTTCATTTAATTGTGAATAATTCCTCTGTCTTTTTTCATTTTACTTAACTCTCTGTCTCTATGAATTTAGGTGAAATAGTTACCATTTACAATGGAGAAAACACAGTCTCCTCAGTAAATGAAGAGAATAAATGGTGGTTGGAAAACTGGACAGCTACATTTAAAAGAATGAAATTAGAACAATCACTAACAACATGCACAAAAATAAACTCACAGTGAATTAAACACCTAAATGTAAGACAGGATACTATAAAAGTCATAGAGGAAAACTTAGGCAGAACACTCTTTGACATTAGTCACAGCAAGATTTTTGTGATCCACCTCCTTAGAATAATGAAAATAAAAAGAAAAATAAACAAATGGGATTTAATTAAACTCAAAAGCTTCTGCACAGCAAAGAAAACCATAAACAACATGAGAACCCACAGAATGGGAAAAAATATTTGCAATTGATGTGACTGATAAGGGATTAATTTCCAAATTTACAAACACCTCATGTAGTTCAATATCAAAAAAACAAACAACCCAATCAAAAATGGACAAAAGACCTAAATAGACATTACTACAAAAAGACATACAGGGAGAGAAGATGGCGGAAGTGTAAGATGTGGCGATCACCTTCCTCCACACAGATACATCAGAAATACATATACATGTCGAACTGTTCCTATAGAACAGACACTGAATGCTGGCAGAAGACCTCAGACCTCCCAATAGGCAAGAAACTCCCCACATACCAGGGTGGGGCAAAAGAAAAAAGAAAAAACAGAGACAAAGGAATAGGGGCAGGATCTGCATCAGTGTGAGGGAGCTGTGAAGGAGGAAAGGTTTCCACACACTATGAAGCCACTTCGTGGCAGAGACTGCGGGTGGCAGAAGGGGGAAGCTTTGGAGCCATGAGGAGTGTGCAGCAACAGGGGTGCAGAGGGTACAGCACAGAGATTCCTGCACAGACGAGTGGTGCCGACCAGCACTCACCAGCCCAAGAGGCTTTTCTGCTCTCCTTCCAGGAATGGTGGGGGCTGGGAGCTAAGGCTCAGGCTTTGGATGGATCACAGGGAGAGGACTCAGGTTGGTGGCATGAACACAGCCTGAACGGGGCCAGTGCACTACGGCTAGCAAGTAGGGAGTCTGGGAAAATATCTGGACCTGCCAAAGAGTCAAGAGACTTTTTCTTCCCTCTTTGTTTCCTGGTGCGTGAAGAGAGGGGATTAAGAGCACTTGCACTGCTGGTGGGAAGGTGAATTCGTTCAGCCACTATGGAGAACAGTATGGAGGTTCCTTAAGAAACTACAAATAGAATGACCATATGACCCAGCAATCCCACTACTGGGCATATACCCTGAGAAAACTATAATTCAAAAAGAGTCATGTACAAAATTGTTCACTGCAGCTCTATTAACAATAGCCAGGAGATGGAAGCAACCTAAGAGTCCATCAACAGATGAATGGATAAAGAAGATGTGGCTCATATATATAATGGAATATTATTCAGCCATATCAAGAAACGAAATTGAATTATTTGTAGTGAGGTGGATGGACCTAGAGTCTATCATACAGAGTGAAGTAAGTCAGAAAGAGAAAAACAAATACTGAATGCTAACACATATATATGGAATCTATGAAAAAAAATTTCATGAAGAACTTATGGGTAACACAGGAATAAAGACACAGACTGACTAGAGAATGGACTTGAGGATATGGGGAGGGGGAATGGTAAGCTGTGACAAAGTGA
>NW_020838552.1:0-12843 GCF_003676395.1 Aethalodelphis obliquidens
AGAAAGAAAGAAAGAAAGAAAGAAAGAAAGAAAGAAAGAAAGAAAGAAAGAAAGAAAGAAAGAGGATAAAATAAAATAAAGATAAAATAAGATAAATTAATAAAATAAAAAAGAATTATTAAGAAAAAAATAATTTTTAAAGTAAAAAAAAAAAATAGTATCAGACCGACCGAACCCCAGGACAAATGGTGAAAGCAAAGCTATACAGACAAAATTTCACACAGAAGCATACACAAGCACAATTCCAAAAAGAAGAAAATGGGAAAAAGTAATATATTTTGCACTCAAAGTCCACCTCCTTAATTTTGCATGATTCTTTGTCTATTCAGGTATTCCGCAGATGCAGGATACATCAAGTTGATTGTGGAGATTTAATCCTCTGCTCCTGAGGTTGCTGGAAGAAATTTTCCTTTGTCTTCTTTTTTCACACAGCTCTCAGTGTTCAGCTTTGGATTTGACCCCACCTCTGCCTGTAGGTCGCCTGAGGGTGTCTGTTCTTCATTCAGACAGGACGGGGTTAAAGGAGCCACTGATTTGGCGGTCTGGCTCACCCATACTGGGGGACAGAGGTGTACGGGATGAACCTTCGGTGGCAGAGCCTGGTGTGACATTGCACCAGCCTGAGGCACACTGTACATTCTCCAAGGGAAGTTGTCCCTGGGTCATGGGACTCTGGCAGTGGTGGACTGCACAGGCTCCCGGGAGGGAGGTGCCCATAGTGACCTGTGCTCGCACACAGGCTTCTTGGTGGCGGCAGCAGCAGCCTTAGTGTCTCATGCCCATCTCTGGGGTCCACTCTGATAGCCGCAGCTAGCGCCCATCTATGGAGCTCCTTTACGCAGTGCTCTTAATCCCCTCTCTTTGAGCACCAAGAAACAAAGAGGGAAGAAAAAGTCTCTTGCCTCTTCAGCAGGTCCAGACTTTTTCCCGGACTCCCTCCCGGCTAGCCATGGTGCACTAACCCCTTCAGGCTGTTTTCACGCTGCCATTCCTCTCCCTGCGATCTGACTGAATCCCGAGCCTCAGCTCCCAGCAACCGCCTGCCCTGGTGTTTGAGTACACAAGCCTCTCGTTCTGGTGAGTGACGTTCAGCACGGACCCTCTGTGCAGGACTCTCTCAGCTTTGCCCTCAGCACCCCTGTTGCTGTGGTCTCCTCCACGGCTCCAAAGCTTCCCCCCTCTGCCAACTGCAGTCTTTGCCTACCTCTCCCATTCTGTTGATTTACCTTTTCATTTTGTTGATGCTTTCCTTTTCTGTGCAGATGGATTTTAGTTTAATGTAGTCCCAGTTGCTAATTTTTGCGTTTGGTGTCAAATCCAAAAATCATTGCCAATATGGATGTGAAGGAGCTTACCACTGATGTTTTCTTCTAGGATACTTTTTTAAGGTTTCAGGTCTTATGTTCAAAGCTTCAATCCTTTTTCAGTTAGTTTTTGTGTAAGGTGTAAGATAGTGGTCCAATTTCATTCTTTTACGGGTGGCTATCCATTTCTCCCATCACCATTTATTGAAGAGACTGCCTTGTCCCCATCATGTACTGTTGGCTCCTTTGTTGTAAATTAATTGACCCAATATGGATGGATTTATTTCCAGGGTCTCTATTATGTTGCATTGACCTATGTGTCTCTTTTTATTCCAATACCATACTATTTTGATTACTCTAATTTGAAATCAAGGATTGTGGTACCTCCAGCTTTGTCCTTCTTTCTCACGAGTGCTCTGACTATGTGAGGTGTTTTAAGGTTTTATAAAATAGCTCCTTTCAGCATTCCTTGTGAGGCAAATATAGTGGTGATGAACTCCCATGGCTTTTCTTTGGGGAAGTCTTTATCTCATATCTGAAGGAAAACTTTGGTGGGCAAAGTGTCCTTGATTGGCAGGGTTTTTTTCTTTCAGCATTTCACTATAACACCCCACTTTCTCCTGACCTACAACGTTTTTGTTGAGAAATCCACTTATAGACTTATGGTAATTCCCTTGTATAAGACAACTCTTTTTTCTCATGCTGCCTTTGAAATTTTACCTTTGTCTTTGATATTAGACATTTTTATTATAGTGTGTCTTGGAGAATATTGTTTTGGATTGAAATTATATTGTGACCTCTTAGCTTCATGAACTCAGATGTCCAAATTATTCCCCACTTTGAGAAGTTCTCAGTCCCTTTTCCTTAAATAATCTTTTTGTCCCTTTATCCTTTCTTCTTCTTCTGGGATTCCACTAATACGTAGATTTTTCTCTTAAAGTAAGCCATAGGCTTTATTCATTCTTTTTCACTCTTTTGTTGTTGTTGTTTTTCCTTTGTCTCTATAACTTCAAATGGTCTGTCATTGTGCTCACTAATTCTTTCTTCTGATGTTAAAGGCTGCTATTTAATCTCTTTGTTAAACTCTTCAGCTCAATCATTATACTCTTTAGTTCTAAGTTTATTTTTTTTTGTTTTCTATCTTTCTGTTGGACTTCTACTTGTATTCTTCTACTGTTTTTATAATTTTGTCAAAGTGTTTTTCTGTGTTCTGTTATAGGTGCTTGAACCTCTTTAGAATAATTATTTTGAATTATTTGTTGCACAACACCTGTAGTTCCATTTCTTTGGAGTCAGTTACTGGATGTTTACTTTGGTTCGTGGTGGTGTCATGTTTTTCTTGGATACTTTGTGACCCCAGTGGCTTTGTGTAGGTATCTGCATATTTGAAGCAGCAATCACGTCTTCCAGACTTTATGGACAGACTTCAGTAGGAAAGAAGTTGATGGAGGTATGCTGGAGCACCCTATGACCACATGTCTAGTAGTAAATGGAGCCAAGTGTAGGGACATATGGTGGCTATAGGTCTGGGAGGCAACATAATGTCTCATCTGCAAGGCCACTGGAGTCCATAACATTTCCAACTGTGTGGGTCTTAACAAGTTCTATAGGGTTCTCTAATGGTGCCTAGGGCTGTTGGTGTCCTCAGCATCACCTCCTGGTCCAATGGCAAGGCACCATGCATGCAGCATTGGTGGCTGAGACCAGTGGTGTTCAGATTCACAGCTGTGTGTGTGTCATGGCTTTGTTAAAATAATATTTGTTCAGTAGAGCACAGAATGTTGAACAGTGAGCCATGGTTCAACAATAGCCTACAAAAAAATGGAAATAGAGAAATTTGTTACTCACAGGTCCTGGTAGAAATACATAGCATACCTTGTTGGACTACATAAGAAGGTCAAGGCAGAATGTAGACAGAGAAATATGGGACCTGGGCCTCATATGTTTATTAAGTTCCATAGGTGGAGTACATTGTGGTTTCCCAGCTAGGCTGAGATGGTCAATAAAAGCCAAAAGAAAGGAGTTTGATAAGCTCCATAGGGGTCCTATTTAAGAAGCGTATAAGGCATACAGTCCCTAGGAAGCAGGGAAGACTGTTGATCACAAGGGCTTTTGGGGAAGTCGTATCAGAAACTTAAATTTGCTTGTGATTCTGTGGTTGCTATCTAGGGAATGCATTTGCATGAGGGAGTTATTGTGAGTCTAAAGTGAACAGTTGGGGGCAATCTCTGTTGGTGCACCCAGTGGTATTGGCCAGTGACAGGAGATAGGCCAAATCCAGGCCCAGAAGCCGCTGGTAAGTATCTTGGCTGTCAGCATGCACTTCCATAGTTATAGGGTCTCACCACTGGCATAGCACATGGCAGTAGAGGCTGATGATGAGAGGTAGGACAGCAGCATGTATGTGCACAGCTGGAGGGTTTATCCCCAAGTGAACTCTTGTTTGTAGGGGTCAGTCGAGGGTGGACTAGGCTGGTGATTTGCACTCATGCATCTTCAGATGCTGCCTGCATGGATCATGTGCTCCAGAAGGGGTGAAAGGGAAAGGGAGTGGGAAGGGTCTCAGGATGCTGGTGTCTGTGGTAAGGAGTAGTTCTTGAATAAAAACAAACAAACAGACAAAACAATAAAATCTGCAGTGGATCCATGGTGGCTGTGCTGGTCTTTGCTTACTTCAGTGGTGACAATTGCTGGAGTCTTCTGCAGAACAATCCATCTGGAACCGTGCTTGCTCCCACTGCACAGCTACTACTAGTAGTCTCTGCTATTCTTCCTTGTTCATATATGTCTTTGTAAGTCACAGATTTGCCATTCTTGGGGGAGGTGAAACCAAAGTGGGTCCTTCGTGCTGTGCTCTAAAAGGTGAGCAAAGCTAGACACTCACCCCACTCTCCTTTTCTCAGTGAGCGTAATTCTTTCTAGCTGAGGAGTTCCCCCTAGCTGCTGAGACATGCTGGCCGGGGAGATGAAGTGATGCAGGCAAAATGAAGCCATTCCATCTTCCCCTTTTGTGCATTTATCCTCAGATTTTTTTTGTTCCACTGTGATGCTGAAGTTTCTTAAATGGACACCTGTGCTCTCACAGAGCTGGTTTTGTTCATGAATAGCTGTCTAATTGTTGATCTTTCAGTGGAGTAGAGGCTGAGGTCTTCTACTTTGCCATCTTGGTGACATCACACTTTTTAATACTGACCTGCACTCATTTAGTCTGCTTTTTATTCTTTATATGTTAAGTGTCTGTCTCATTCCACTAAACCATAAACCCCTAGATGGAAGAGTTAATGAAACATTCCTTTCTGTAGGTTATATAGTGCCTTACATAATAGGGATTCAATAAATATACATTGAATTCAATTAAGTCAATGATTAGATAGGGAGACTGGGTGGGTTTTCTTATCAATGTTATTTAAACAAGAGTCTCTGTTTCTTTTGTGTAATCTAGTGTGATACATAAATATGTGGTTTCAATTATTTTATTATGGTCTCTATATTATTTTTCCCCAAAACACATTCTTTCCAATTTGAAGCCAACAAAGTGATCAGAGTTGTTATGAAATTCTTCCTGCTAGTGGTTAAATTCATAAGGTTACGTTCCTTACATTCTTTTCTTAATGGAGATTATTTTTAAATTGATATGTTAACAGTATTCTTCAGAGTGTGGTATCAACGTCCCATTACCAAGAATTATTTATAATCATTACTTTTCAGAATGAAAGAAACCACAAAAGATAACTTCATTCTGAATCCTTCCCTCAAGGACACAAGGTTTTATTATCTCAATTTTAAAGAAAAGACAATTAAGGCCTGGAGATGTTAAGTTACTTCAGATCATACTGCTGGTCAGTAGCAGATTCAGTTGCAGAATTCTCAATCAAAATTTCTTTCCCTAATAACACTTTACCTCCCTCTTGGGACAACAGAAAATCACTATTAAAATTTGTTTCAGTGCACTAAATGATAGTGTTGGTCTGATGGAGCAATTGAGGTGCATTAAGTGATACAATGGTTTGCTAGAAGAAAGGGCTGCTTAAGGTTAAAGTATACTTGCTAAAAAAAAACTAACAAATAATACTCACCAGAGAGTTAAATTCTGAAAAGGAAACCTAGTTTTTAGCTTTATATGATTTTATTATAAAAATATGAAATGTAAAATGTTTTTCAACTCTCATCTTATGGATGGTAAATATGTATAAATTTCAATCATTTATTCAACATTCAACATACAGGTATATATCCTGTACAAGATATAAAATTGTGGAAGGCAGTTTGAGGAGATGTGACCAAGAGGACTCACCATCATATGCACATGAGACTAGACTACTTGTAAAGGTCATTTTTAACTCTGACACCCTGTGAACTTATGCATGTATAAACTCCCTTCTGCTTTTGTGCTGTGTTTTTTCTTTCTTTTTTTGATCTCTCCCAATACGGCTTGCTCAAATCTAGGTTACTGCATTTGCCAGCTTAACAAGCACTAGACTTTTCATACACTTTTTAAAAAGACGGAAGTATAGTTGACTTATAATACTGTGTTAGTTTCAAGTATATAGCAAAGTAATTCAGCTATATATTTTTCAGATTGTATTCCATTATAGGTTATTACAAGGTACTTAACGTAATTCCCTGTCCTATACAGTAAATTCTTGTTGTTTATCTATTTTATGTATAGTAGTTTGTATCTGTTAATCCCATACTGCTAATTTGTACCACCTTCCCTCTCCCTCCCCTTTGGTAACCATAAGTTTGTTTTCTATGTCTGTGAGTTTGTTTCTATTTTGTATATAGATTCATTTGTATTATTCTTTAGATTTCACATATAAGTGATATCATATAGTATTTGTCATTGTCTGAATTACATCATTAAATATAATATTCTCTAGGCCCATCCATATTGCTGCAAAGGCAATATTTTATTCGTTTCATGGATGAGTTATATATATATATATATATATATATATATATATATATATATACACATATATATATATGTATATATATATATGCCTCACATCTTCTTAAGCCAGTCGTCTGTTGATGGGCACTTGGGTTGTTTCCATGTTTTGGTTATTGTAAGTAGTGCAGCTGTGAACATTGGGATGCACATATATTTTTGAATAAGAGTTTTCCTTCTTCTGAGATATATGCCCAGGAGTGTGATAGCTGGATCATATTGTAGCTCTATTTTTAGTTTCTTAAGGAACCTCCATACTGTTCTCCATAGTGGCTGTACCAATTTACATTCCCACCAACACTGTAGGAGGGAATCTTTTCCTCCACACTGTTTCTAGCATTTATTGTTTGTAGACTTTTTGATGATAGCCATTCTGAATGGTGTGAGGTGATAACTCATTTTGGTTTTGATTTGCATTTCTCTAATAATTAGCAGTGCTGAGCATCTTTTTATGTGCCTGTTGGCCATCTGTATATTTTCTTTGGAGAAATGTCTATTTAGGCCTTCTGCCCAATTTTGGTTGGGTGTTTGTTCTTTCAATATTGAGTTGTATGAGCTGTTTGTATATTTGGATATTAACCCCTTGCTGGTCACATCATTTGTAAATATTTTCTCCCATTGTATAGGTATCATTTCATTTTGTTTATAGTTTGCATTGATGTACAAAGGCTTTTAAGATTGATTAAGCCCCATTGATTTATTTTTATCTTTTATTTCTTTTGCCTTGGGAGACTGACATAAGAAAATATTGATATAATTAATGTCAGAGAACGTTTTGCCTATGTTCTCTTCTAGGAGGTTTTTTTTTTTTTTCGGTACACAGGCCTCTCACTGTTGTGGCCTCTCCCATTGCAGAGCACAGGCTCCAGACATGCAGGCCGCAGGCTCCGTAGCCATGGCTCACAGGCCCAGCCGCTCCGCGACATGTGGGATCTTCCCAGACCGGGGCACGAAGCCGTGTCCCCTGCATCAGCAGGAGGACTCTCAACCACTGTGCCACCAGGGAAGCCTTTTTCTAGGAGTTTTATGGTGTCATGTCTTATATTTAAGTCTTTAAACCATTTTGAGTTTATTTTTGTATATGGTGTGAGAGATTGTTCTAATTTCATTAATTTACATGTAGCTATCCAGCTCTCACAACACCACTTGTTGAAGAGTCTCTCTTTTCTCCATTGTATATTCTTGCCTCCATTGCAGTAGATTAATTGAATGTAGGAGTGTGGGTTTATTTCTTGTCTCTCTATTCTGTTCTATTGATCTATATGTCTGTTTTTCTGTCAATACCACATTGTTTTGATTACTATAGCTTTGTAGTATATTCAGAAGTCTGGAAGAGTTATGACTCCAGCTTTGTTTTTGTTTTGTTTTGCTTCTCCCCCTTCCAGATTGCTTTGGCAATTCTTGATACTTTGTTGTTCCATATAAATTTTAGAATTATTTGTTCTAGTTCTGTGAAAAATTTCCTGGGCATTTTGATGGGATTGCAATGAACCTGTGTTTGCTTTGGGTAGTATGGCCATTTTAACAACATTAATTCTTCCAACCCAAGAGCATGTGATACCTTTTTCATATTTTTGAGGTGATTTTAACTGTGTTTTTTTTTTTACATTCTGGTATTTCATTATTCGTGTAAAAAAATGCCACAGACATGTATATCATGTGTCCTGCTACCTTACTTAATTCATTTATTCATTCTAATAGTTTTTGTTTGGAGGTTTTAGGGCTCTCTATACAGAGTATCATGTCCTCTACAAACACAACTTTTAACTCTTTCCTTCAAATTTGGATACATTTTATTTCTTTTTCCTTTCTGATTGCTTTGGCTAGGACATCCAATGCTATGTTGAATAGAAGTCGTGAGAGTTGGCCTCCTTGTCTTTTTCCTGAATTTAGTGGGAAGGCTTTTGGCTTTTCACCACTATTTATTATTTGTGAGTTTGTTGTAAATGGCTTTTATTATGTTGAGATATGTTCCCTCTATACCCACATTGGTGAGACTTTTTATCATGAATGCATGTTTAATTTTGTCAAATGCTTTTTCTGTGTCCATTGAGATGATCATGTGGTTTTTGTTTTTCTTTTCATTAATGTGATGTATCACATTGATTAATTTGCATATATTGAACCATTCTTGCAAATCCAGAATGAATCTGACTTGATCATGGAGTATTATCCTTTTTATGTATTGTTGGATTCACTTTGTTAATACTTTGTTGAGGAATTTTGGATCTATAGTCATCAAAGAATGACCTGTACTTTTCTTTTTTTGCAGTCTCTTTGTCTGGTTTTATTATCAGCATGGTTGTGGCTTCATAAAATGAATATTGAATTTTCTCCTCTTTAATTTTTCAGAATAATTTAAGAAGGATGGGTATAAGTTCTTCTTTGCATGTTTGCTATAATTCTCCAGTGAAGCTCTCTGGTACTGTACTTTTGTTTGCAGGGAGTTATATTATTATTAGTATTATTACAGATTCTGTTTCACTCCTGGTGATTGATCTATTTAAATTATCTCTTTCTTCTTGACTCAGTTTTTGCAGGCTGTATATTTCTTCAAACTTGCCCATTTCTTCTAGGTTTTCCTTTTTGGCATAATTTTTTGGCATATAACTGTTCATGGTATTCTCTTATGATATATTTTTTTTACTTACGTAGTATCAGTTTTTATTTCTCCTTTTTCATTTTCTATTTTCTTTATTTGGGTCTTCCCGCTTTTCTTCTTGGTGAGCTTGTTAGAGGTTTGCTGATTTTGTTTATCTTTTCAAAAACCAGCTCTTGGTTTTATTGATAATTTTTATTATCTTTTATCTCTGCTTGATGTATTTTCTCTCTGAGCTTCATTATTTCATTCCTTCTGCTGACTTTTTGTTTTGTTTTTTTTCTGTTTATTTTAGATAGTAGGTCAGGTTGTTTATTTGTTCTTTTGTTTCTTGAGGAAGACCTTACTGCTATGAACTTCCATCTTAGAACCGATTTTGCTTTATCCCATGGATTTTGTTAGGTTGTGTTCTTACTTTCATTTCTGTTTAGGTATTTTCTGATTTCTTGTTTGATCTCAACTTTGACCCATTGGTTTTTCAATAGCACATTGTCTAGTCTCCATGTGTTTGTTTTTTTCCCATTTTTTCTATCTGTGCTTGATTTCTAATTTCATTCTGTTGTGGTCAGAAAAGATGATTGGAATAATTTCTATCCTCTTAAATTTGTTGAGGCTTGTTTTGTGACCTAGTGTGTGGTCTATCCTAGAGAACATTCCATGCATGCTTGAAAAGAATGTGTACTCTGTTTTTTTGGGGGGATGTAGTGTCCTGTAGACATCAATTAAGTCCAACTGGTCTATTGTTCCATTTAGGACCTCTGTTGCCTTACTGATTTTCTGTCCAGGTGATCTGCCCTTTGATTTCAGTAGGGTTTTAAAGTCTCCTAATTCTATTGTATTATTGTCCATTTCTCCCTTTATATCTGTTAATACTTGTTTTATATACTTAGGAGCTCCTCTATTGAGTGCACATATATTAATGAGGGTAATATCCTCTTCTTATATTGATCCCTTTTTCATTACATAATGTCTTTCTTTGTGTTTCTTTCTAGCCTTTGTTTTCAAGTCTATTTTGTGTGATATGAGTTTTTCTACCTCCACTTTCTGGTCATTTCCATTTGCATGAAATATCTTTCTCCATCCCCTCACTTTCAGTCTGTGTATGTCTTTCACACTGAAGTGAGTCTAATGTAGGTAGCATATTATAGATTCTTGTTTTTTTTTAATCTAACATGCCATCCTATGTCTTTTGATGAGAACATCTAGTCAATTGAGAATTTGTAATTTTCTTGTCCTATTTTTATCTTCATGTTTATCGTTTTACTGTTAATTGCAGTTGTAATCACTTTTAAAATCTTTTTACTATTTTTAAATCTATATACTTGTTTATTTAGGTGACCTTCAATCCTTTTATAAATTTCTTACTGTGATTTTCCCTTTTCTATAGATTGTTGCTTCTTTTATATTTAGGGAAAACCCTTCAATATTTATTTCTGGGTAGCTTTAGTATTGTTGTATTCTTTTAGTTTTTGCTTGTTTAAGAAATTCTTTATCTCTCCTTTTATTCTAAATTATAATATTGCTGGGTAGAGTATCCTAGGGTGCAGTTTTTCTCTCTCAGGACTTTGAATATATCGTGGCATTTCCTTCTGACCTGAGAAGTTACTGCCAGTAAATCAGCTGATATACCTTATGGGGACCCTTGTAAGTGACAGTTTTCTCTTGCTGTCTTTAGAATCTTCTCTTTATAAAGATTTGCCTTTTGTATTATGATGTGTCTTGGTGTGTGTCTGTTTGAATTATTCTTGTTTGGGACCCTCTGTCCTTCCTGTAGGTGGATATCTGTTTCCTTCTTTAGTTTGGGGAAATTTTCAGCCATAATTCATTAAGAGGCATTCTTGATCTCCTTCTCTCTATATTCTACTTCTGGAATCCCTTTTATGAATAAGTTGGCACACTTTATATTACCCCACAGATTTCCAATGTTGCTTTAATTTTTTTTTGTTTTTTTGTCTTTCTGTCTGCTGTTCTGGTTGGGTGATTTCCATTATTCTATCAACTTATCACTTAATTCTTATTCTGTGCTGTTTAGCCTGCTGTTTGTTGTTTCTAGATTGGTTTTTATCTCGGAAATTGAGTGTCTATTTTTGATTGGTCCATCATAATACTTTCTAGTTTCTTGTTAAAGTGATCTGCATTTCTATTGAGAAATTTTCTTAATTTCTGTGGCATTTTTATTACCTCCTTTTTGAACTCAGGTTTTAGTAGATTGTTGAGGTCTGTTTCATCATTTGTTTTTCAGGGGATTTCTCTTTTTCATTTAATTGTGAATAATTCCTCTGTCTTTTTTCATTTTACTTAACTCTCTGTCTCTATGAATTTAGGTGAAATAGTTACCATTTACAATGGAGAAAACACAGTCTCCTCAGTAAATGAAGAGAATAAATGGTGGTTGGAAAACTGGACAGCTACATTTAAAAGAATGAAATTAGAACAATCACTAACAACATGCACAAAAATAAACTCACAATGAATTAAACACCTAAATGTAAGACAGGATACTATAAAAGTCATAGAGGAAAACTTAGGCAGAACACTCTTTGACATTAGTCACAGCAAGATTTTTGTGATCCACCTCCTTAGAATAATGAAAATAAAAAGAAAAATAAACAAATGGGATTTAATTAAACTCAAAAGCTTCTGCACAGCAAAGAAAACCATAAACAACATGAGAACCCACAGAATGGGAAAAAATATTTGCAATTGATGTGACTGATAAGGGATTAATTTCCAAATTTACAAACACCTCATGTAGTTCAATATCAAAAAAACAAACAACCCAATCAAAAATGGACAAAAGACCTAAATAGACATTACTACAAAAAGACATACAGGGAGAGAAGATGGCGGAAGTGTAAGATGTGGCGATCACCTTCCTCCACACAGATACATCAGAAATACATATACATGTCGAACTGTTCCTATAGAACAGACACTGAATGCTGGCAGAAGACCTCAGACCTCCCAATAGGCAAGAAACTCCCCACATACCAGGGTGGGGCAAAAGAAAAAAGAAAAAACAGAGACAAAGGAATAGGGGCAGGATCTGCATCAGTGTGAGGGAGCTGTGAAGGAGGAAAGGTTTCCACACACTATGAAGCCACTTCGTGGCAGAGACTGCGGGTGGCAGAAGGGGGAAGCTTTGGAGCCATGAGGAGTGTGCAGCAACAGGGGTGCAGAGGGTACAGCACAGAGATTCCTGCACAGACGAGTGGTGCCGACCAGCACTCACCAGCCCAAGAGGCTTTTCTGCTCTCCTTCCAGGAATGGTGGGGGCTGGGAGCTAAGGCTCAGGCTTTGGATGGATCACAGGGAGAGGACTCAGGTTGGTGGCATGAACACAGCCTGAACGGGGCCAGTGCACTACGGCTAGCAAGTAGGGAGTCTGGGAAAATATCTGGACCTGCCAAAGAGTCAAGAGACTTTTTCTTCCCTCTTTGTTTCCTGGTGCGTGAAGAGAGGGGATTAAGAGCACTTGCACTGCTGGTGGGAAGGTGAATTCGTTCAGCCACTATGGAGAACAGTATGGAGGTTCCTTAAGAAACTACAAATAGAATGACCATATGACCCAGCAATCCCACTACTGGGCATATACCCTGAGAAAACTATAATTCAAAAAGAGTCATGTACAAAATTGTTCACTGCAGCTCTATTAACAATAGCCAGGAGATGGAAGCAACCTAAGAGTCCATCAACAGATGAATGGATAAAGAAGATGTGGCTCATATATATAATGGAATATTATTCAGCCATATCAAGAAACGAAATTGAATTATTTGTAGTGAGGTGGATGGACCTAGAGTCTATCATACAGAGTGAAGTAAGTCAGAAAGAGAAAAACAAATACTGAATGCTAACACATATATATGGAATCTATGAAAAAAAATTTCATGAAGAACTTATGGGTAACACAGGAATAAAGACACAGACTGACTAGAGAATGGACTTGAGGATATGGGGAGGGGGAATGGTAAGCTGTGACAAAGTGA
>NW_020838553.1:0-8074 GCF_003676395.1 Aethalodelphis obliquidens
TGAAAAGAATATGAAAATTTCCACCCATTTACTGAATAAAAATTTGTCGTCAGTTAAGCTCCAAACATAAAAAGCCAAAATTGCCTGATAGTTTGTGTGCCCTGGAGTTGGAGGCGGCTCACTCTGACGTGTACCCTTCAGCTTTGTCTGGCCCCAGCCTGGTGCGCACGGTGACCGTCTGTGCTGATTCCATCACCAAGCATCTGGACAGGCTGGAGGAGGTCCGCAACGAGTCGGGCTATGTGGATGTGTTGACCCTCGTGCGGTGCATCATGCTGGACACCTCTAACAAGCTCTTCCTGGGGATCCCCTTGAACGGTACTGAAATTTTCACTTTTTTAAAAAATATATTTATTTACTTTTTTTTTTTTTTTTTGGCTGTGTTGGGTCTTCGTTGCTGTGCGCGGGCTTCCTCTAGCCGTGGCAAGCAGGGGCCACTCTTCATTGTGGTGTACGGGCTTCCCATTGCTGTGGCCTCTCCTGCTGCAGAGCACGGACCCCAGGCACGGAAGCCTCAGCAGCCGTGGCAGGTGGCCTTCAGCAGTTGTGGCCCGTGGAGTCCAGAGCGCAGGCTCAGCAGCTGCAGTGCACCGGCCCAGCCGCTCCGCGGCATGTGGGATCCTCCCGGACCAGGGCTCAAACCCGCATCCCCTGCACCGGCAGGTGGACTCCCAACCATTGCGCCACCAGGGAAGCCCTGAAATTTTCATTCTTATGACTTGACATTCAGCCCTGTATTAAACAGGGCATGAGAAGAAGGATAACGGACTCAAGCAAAGATATGTTCTTTTGCATACTGCTCTTCTTTAAACCCTTCTAAGTATTCCCAAATATTTTTCCTGGTATGTCTGCCTTGTTCACTTATAAGGTCATAAAAATCCACAGCAGGGGCCATCTTCTATTTCTTTTGTATCTCTCTTCATTGCTCTAGAAAATAGGATTCTACCCACAGCTGAAACTTAACAGATGTGATCATTTGATTTGGTCATAAATATATCCTACCACCAAACCTATGTATTTAACCATTACCAACCATTCTTTTGGGCATGATATAGACATATATATGTGTATATATGTATGTATAGTTATATATATACACACACAAACACATAGACACATTCCATATATCTACACACACACATAAATGTACATACACACCTCTCCCTCAAAGCCACTAAGTATGAAAATTTTGATTCTATATGATGATAAGGGTACTGAGGCTGCTGGAAATGATGATGATAACTAACATAAATTTAGTATCTACTATGTGCCAAGCAGTATAAAAACTTGCTTCACATAAACTTTGTCACTTAGCATTTATAACAATCCTTGCAAGATGTCTCACTCAAGAAACTGCTTTCCTCACTATATTACAGAATCAAATATTAAACACATACATGCAACTCTACCGCCAACAAAAGAACAAACATTAATCATGTGGATTCATTCCATTCTGCTGCTGTCAGCTTAATGTAATTTCTCCTGACTTGATTTCTAGCAATGCTCATTGATTCATACATTCATTCAACTAATATTTATTGATTGCCTACTTTATGCCAGACTTAGGTTCTGGGGATAGACCAGTTGGACAAGACGAAGTCCTTGCCTTCAAAGAGTTTACATCCTAGTGGGTATATGGACAGTAAACAACTAACTATCTAGTAATATATTAGGCTATAATAAGTGCCTTAAATAAACAGGGCTTCCCGGGTGGCGCAGTAGTTGAGAGTCCGCCTGCTGATGCAGGGGACACGGGTTTGTGCCCCGGTCCGGGAGGATCCCACATGCCACGGAGTGGCTGGGCCCGTGAGCCATGGCCACTGAGCCTGCGCGTCCGGAGCCTGTGCTCCGCAATGGCAGAGGCCACAGCAGTGAGAGGGCCGCGTACCTCAAAAAAAAAAAGTAGAGCAAAGGGCTAGAAAGTGAAGGGGGAGGTCAGTGGGAGGCTGAAGCTCTTGTGGAGACAAAGGGTGGTCAGGAAGGCCTCTGTGGAGAGAATGTCTGAAAATAGCCCAGATGAAGTGTGACGATGAGCCATGTGCAGATCTGAAGGAAGAACATCACAGGCACAAGAACAAGGCACGAGTTTCACACTTGTCCAAACCGGCTGAGCTATCACACCTGCTCCCTGATTGACCACATTTGGACAAGCAGACAAGCGATAAGCCCTCCCTTTCTCCGCTCCACTCTCCTCGCCTCATCTCCCCGGCTCTTTAATGATTCCTTACCAGAGTCATAGGAACCCCATCTGATTGACATTAGGATGGGAGCCCCATTCACTCTGAAAGTCACAGCCTCTTGCCTTATCCCCTTTCACACAGGGACTCTGAAAGTCCTGTTTGCCTGTTCCATGTACATCTCTCCTAAGATATGACAGGTACCTATTTTAGAAGTCCCTGCTCTTTGGTTCCCCACTAGCCTTGACTCTTAGGAGGGATCAAGTAAAGGGAATTGTACAGCTCTCTGTTAACTTATGGATGCAGACTGCGGTCTAAGAACCTTCATAACCCATACAGACTTATGTGTATTTCCCTCTGCTCACCGGGTCCTTGTTAAACTCTCATTTGGCCTGAGGGACTCAGTGCACCAAAGAGGAAAGGACATGGCCCTGAGGTCAGACAGAATCGAGCTCCAGCCTAGGGACTTCCTGCCACTCTGGCTGTATGACGTTGGGCAAGCTTCTTCATTTCTATGAACTGCAGTTTCTGCATCTTCATGTCTCTTCCCTTCTCTTGTGTGTAATTTGAAAAAAGCAGGGGTTTTCTTTTCTCTAGTATTCAATTTAATTCAAGAACATCCGTTAAGATCTGACTGTGCACAAGACTCAGGACAAGGCACTGAAGATTCCAAGATGAATTCTACACTCTGGACTGAAATATAAACAGAGTGGGGAGGCTTTTTGCCTTTCCAGGCACCAGAATTGAGGCCATAACAGCATTAATTACTTCTCATTTCAAACGGTCAGGTAAACAGAAGGGAGTTGGAGGCTCAGCCATGGAGAAGCGTGTGAGATTCTAGGCTGTGTCTCTAGCACAAACTTGAAAACTGGCAAATCTCTGGTTAACGTGGCCAGTTTAGATGCCAAGCAGAATAAATTAGTGTTGATTTGTTTAGTGGCATTCCCCTGGCTGAAACACCCAGTGAAGGTGGAACCTTGACCTGCTTAGAGTCCCAGATGGTAGGAGAGTCTACAGGGGATCTTCTCTGAGCAGTGTACCATTCTTGGGCTCACATTTTTGCTCATCTGTTCTGATCTTTTTCTGTTTTTCCAGAAAGGGCCATCGTGGTTAAAATCCAGGGTTATTTTGATGCATGGCAAGCTCTCCTTCTCAAACCAGACATCTTCTTTAAGATTTCTTGGCTACGCACAAAGTATGAAAAGTCTGTGTAAGTAACATATTTTGGAATATTTATTGCTGAGATTGGATTGATCTGTGTTGTGTCTTAGTTATTGCTGGCCTCTTCGGCAAGCTTTCTCCTCTCCAGACCGCAAGGGAGCTGTTAAGTTGCCGGTGAAACACTTCTTACAGCAATTTGGCAGCATGTGGCCAGACCACAGAGGAAAGGAAGACTTTGGCCCAGGGCAGTTTTCCCCTAGGAGGCTGAGAGCTCCATCTCTGGAACTAGGACACTGCTGTGTATTTTGAGTTGAAGAGAAGGGTTGGCTGAACCTATCCTTATCATTAGTCAAAATTCTCTTTGCATGTCTGGAAAAATGGAAACATAAATCATTTTATTGTTGTGTTGCTTCTGAATGAATTTAACTTAATTCAATTTGTCAGAATTGACAGTAGTTGTAAGAGAATTTTTTTCATGATGAACTTTTTTAAGACGTGTTGTTTGTTTAGTTATGCATCTTATATCTTGGGGGATCCTAAAACTGTCATTAAATGGCTTTGCTTTGGTGTCAGACTAGTCTAGCAGAAGACTAGACAAATGCCCAATGACCTACTGGATAATCAATGGTTTTCAGAGTGTAAGTAGCCAGCCAGTATACATGCCACCTCTAACCACCAGTGGAAAGCACAGGGGATCTAAAGGTAGACAGACCTGGTTTGTATCCTACCTCTACCACTTAGTAACCAAATGTCCTTGGGAAGTTCTTCAAAGTAAAATATAACATACCCTCCGTGGTGGCGATACAGGTTAATGAGATCCTCTATGAAGGGCAATCAGCACAAAGCATGACACATAGTAGGCAATAAACATGTTAGTTTTCCCCATCCCTCTGTTCATATCTTTCCCAGATGTCCCTGACTATCTTAAATTCTCCATCTCTATAATTTCCCAAAGTTGTTTGAAGAGCTAACTTCATCCTCTTTGCGTGTTTTGAAATTCAGTAGTATTAGTCTCCAGGTAGTCAGCTTGATGTTGCTTTATGTATTTCAAGCGGATGATGAGTATTAGGTGGATGATTTGGACACCTGGTCCTTTAAACATTTCTCTTTGTTTCTACCGGAGTTTATTGTGACTTGAATCGGTAAGATAAATGGTTCATCTCTTCACTGCTGTCAGAATTTGTGGTCGTCTCAAAAGTCTTATTGGTCCGCAGTTAAACTTGGTCATTAGTTTAGCTTCAGTATGGTCAGCAGGCCCATAGAAACTTACTGCATGAGACTGTATAACAGTTTCTCTTTGGTTTCTTTAAAATTATCTCAACAACATTCCCTCTCTATATAAATTTGCCAATGGTTAGTTCACTATGTACTATCTCCTCTGATCTAGAGCAGTAAAAACCTAAAGAAATCTTTTAATCTCCTTCCCCTGCAGTCCATTGCAATAATGCTGATACTTTTTTTGAGGCATAATTGACATATAACATTATGTTAGTTTCAGGTGTACAGCCTGATTCAATATTTGAATATATTGAGAAATGTTCATCACAATTAATCTAGTTAACATCTTTTACCATACATAGTTACAAAACTTTTTCCTTGTGATGAGAACTTTTAAGATCTACTCTCTTAGCAACTTTTAAATATGCAATACTGTATATTAACTGTAGACATCATGCTGTACATTACATCCCCATGATTTATTGATCATATAACTGGAAGGAAGTTTGTACCTTTGACCCCCTTCACACATTTCACACCCAACCTACCCCCAGCACTCATGGCAATCACCAATCTCTTCCTGTAAAACTGAGGTTGGGATTTCTCCTTTTGTTATTGTTTTTTTAAGATCCCACATATAAGAGAGATCATATAGAATTTGTCTTTCATACCAATATTTTAAAAAATATATTTATGTAAAGGTTTCTGGGACATCTACTTCCATCTCTATTTATTCAATTTTATATTTTTCCCTCTTTGAATTCCCAATATTAGCACAGTACTGTTTTCTACTTTTTGTTTTGTCAAATGTAGGTTTTTCAGTCTCAGAATACATTAAATAAGTGTTTGTGGCTTGGACTAGGAACGTAGCCACCATTATTTTCGTACAAACAGAGGAATTCTTGCAATATAATTTGTAAGTCAGAGACTTCTTATTTCCTGTAAACTGACATTTAACTCAATTCTCCTAGTTTTTAATGACATACAAATTCAAATACATACATTTAAGCAGAAGCAAATTTTAACCTGAATAGGAGGAATCCCAGTGGATATTCACAGGCCCCTGATTCTGGCCCAGGGAGGAAGGAGATGCTTAGAAGTGGATGCAGCTCCATCAAGAAATTCTCTGGGAATTCAAAGTCTAGGGGCATTTCAACACATCCCAGGCCATTTGGGAGCCACTGCTTAGGTAGGAATGCTATGAGCATTCTAGCCCACTATTGAATAAATGTAGGAGATACTCAACAAATATTTGCTGAACAAATGGATGGGTAGGTAAATGAATAAACGTGAATATATCCCTGCTGTATGTCTGGAATGGTGAGTGTGTGTGTGTGTTTGTGCGCGCGCCTATAAAGCATACTTACAGAGATAAACAATAGTAGGCATCCTTATTTAGAATGACACAATGAAAATACTACCCTGAAGAATATCTCTCAGAATGTTTAAACATCTTCCTTGAGATGCCCCCCCAAAAAACTTTTGAAGATAGGAGGTATCTTAAAGAATCCTCTGTTACTTTTCCTGTTGAACTGAAGTAAACATAGAGGCTATTTAGGTCAACAGAGTATTTAAGCGTGTAGGCAACTGTGTCAACAAGAATTTGAAAGAAAGATTTACTGTACATTTAACATAATACAGAATACTGTTCCCTGAGATTGGGGAACAATACAATTATATGTGAATGCATACACTTAAAGACAAAGTCAAAGATAACAGAATTGAGATCTCAAGGTGGCCTTATTGTTCATCTAGCCTGATCCCTTCACTTTAAAAGAGACATAAGACTCAGAGACTTAAACTAGGTTACGTGGAACGACAACAACCTGGACCAGAACCTGACCCTTTGTCGAAGGTGTTTTTCCCTCCTGCACACTGTCAAAAGGCATATGTATATTGATGCAGACAGTCATTCGTTCAACAAATATTTACTTAGTGTTACTATGAGGCAGAAACTGCAAGGTATGAGATAAATATCAGGAAAAATACTTCCTGCCTGTGTAGAAGAGGAACCTCAAACTCAATTGTCTTCGAGACTATGCAGATAAAAGTGGGCTGGGTGGATGTAAGACACAGGAAATGGAGGTGCCCGTGGGAGACTGGAGAGTGCATGCTCCCACTAAAGGCATTCACTGGCTTTGGTTTTTGATGTTTAACTTAAGCACTGTGCTGGCCCAATCAAATAGCAGAAAACAATAATTGGATTTAGCCATTTGGTACCAGTTTTCATCCCTTAACTACAGTTACAGCCTTGATTTTGCTACCACTGCCGAGATACATGGGCTAACTCTGGTTCCTTAACATGATATAATATGTAACTTAAGAATATTTGTGAAGAATTAAGTATAAATTCAGTTATTCATGAGCACTAATGGCTTCCACTAAAGCAGATCATTTTACTTTTAAACATGGCAAACAAATCCATTTATCTAGATGTCATATCTGTGTACAAGTAGATAATATTTACACTGTTTTTTCCAGCGAGGAGCTGAAAGAAGAAATGGAAATTCTGGTAGAAAAAAAAAGACGCAGGATTTTCATAGCAGAGAAACTGGAAGACTCAATGGATTTCACCACTGAGTTGATTTTGGCTGAGGTACAGACCTGAACTGACCCTAATTCCCACACAACATACGTGTATGACTGTATCAGTGTCTAAAAATTCTCTCCTGTTAACTGTTGCATGTTTCTGCTTTGACTATATGCTCCAGTATTTCTATAATGCCCAATCCAATAGCCCCCTATTAGACAGTCAGGTAAGATTGAACTTTAAGACTGAAACTTCTGTGTTTCTGCACAATAAAAATAGGAAAACTGGGGAATCCAAAGACACTGAACACATAGATATTTCGTTAAGTTCTTCAGCTTTGAGATGAAGATTGTTAATGCAAATGTCCATCATCAGACACAGAGACACATAATTTCTATGATTTCATTTTGTTGAGGTTATTAATCCTTGAGCGCCACCTCCCCTCCTGTTCTGAACCGTTCATTCACGTTGCCAATGTTTCTTCCCGCTTTCAATTGTTCAGAAACGTGGTGACCTGACAAGAGAGAATGTGAACCAGTGCGTATTGGAAATGCTGATTGCAGCACCAGACACCATGTCCGTCTCTGTGTTTTTCATGCTGTTTCTCATTGCAAAGCACCCCCCAGTTGAAGAGGCAATAATGAAGGAAATCCAGACTGTTGTTGGTAAGAATTTATCAAGCAAATAATAGAGATTAGAAAACAATTCCTTCTGAATATCAGCTTCTAGGTCCTAAGAATCTTATGTCAAAATCTTTATTAGAATCCACCCAGAGAACAACAGAGCAAGTCAATGTGTCGTATTTTCATTATGCCAAACAGGTTTCTGTGTTTTTCTAATATAAAAAAAAATACACGCTGGCTGGAAAAAAATCCAAATAAGAGAGAGATGTATAAAGCAGAAAGTATTATTTCCTGATCCCTTCCACTCTCCTTCCCATTCCCCAGGGGGAATCACTGTTAATTTTTTTTTTTTTTTTTTTTTTTTT
>NW_020838553.1:8174-12814 GCF_003676395.1 Aethalodelphis obliquidens
GGAGCACAGGCTCTGGACGCGCAGGCTCAGCGGCCATGGCTCACGGGCCCAGCCGCTCCGCGGCATGTGGGATCCTCCCGGACCGGGGCACGAACCCATGTCCCCCGCATCAGCAGGCGGACCCTCAACCACTGCGCCACCAGGGAAGCCCCACTGTTAATATTTTGATGTGTATTCTTCAAGGTCTTTTTTGATGGGCACATAAACACATATATGTGGTTCTATTTGTCTGTGTGTAAACAAACATGGGATCATCCACAAGGATTTGCTACCTTATCAGTGACAAAAGGCTTTTGACGGTCCACCCAGGGAAATGGCTTTCATTTTCTGCAGTGTTTCTGGGTTTCAAGCAGCCCGTTCTTCCAGGTGGTGGCAGAGGGAGGAGGTAAGGGTGATGATAGCAGAGGCAGGGGAGCGATCAGTTTCCCTCCCCCACTCTCTCCTCCTCCTCTGCAGGAGAGCCTCCAGGTCCCTGCTCAGCTCTTCCCCACTCTGTCCCCTCCCTGCTCTGCCATTGCTTCAGCATCACTCTGCCACTGCTTTGGATATCCCCACCCTTCCCTGGAGACACTGCCACGTTCAGAAGAAGTCAGAATTGCTTTCTGGAGAAAACAGAATGCCTTATTTGGAGTGTGCTTCACATAAGTAATCTCTTTAGGAACACATTTCAGACATATGCGAAGAGGTATCAGTAATGATATAGATTTTTCTTTCTTGACTTTACAGGTCTCTGTGAAACAACCTATTTTGTTGTTAAAAGGCACCATGTATTTTTTAAACTTTTTATCTTATTTATCTTTAAAACCATTTGAGTGCTGCTTGAAACAGATGACAAGGGGAAATTTCATACACGGATTAAATATGTGAAAGGGTTCTGCAGACGCGTTGCCATAGGAGGGCCACTGCCTGGGAAGGTAGATAGCAAGGAGCCAGAATGACATCCGGGTTTCAAATTCTGGAATGTTTTCTCAAGCACCCTTTTCAGGTTATGGGTTCTGTGCCAGGTGCAAGGGCACCGCGGTGAACAAGCCAGTGCCATCCCTGCAGTCCTGGGCTCTCAGTCTCGTGAGAAAAAGAGAATTCAAGAAACAAGCTCAGTGGAGTGAGAGAGAGTCACAGAATGATGGGGGTACAGGCAACACAGGGGAAACTGCTCTTGAGATCATAAACCTTTAATACAATTTCCTTGAGACATGAAAAGTTCTTGTGCCCCTTGATATCCCCCTGACACGACAGTCCTCTTGAAAGATAAAACTGGGACAACCACTAGTACATGTATACTTGTTCCCCCTAGACCCACAGGACTGGTAATTACTTCTAAAAGTATGCCTTTTGTTACCTTCTCCATCATCTGCCCTCTAACTCCCCACCACAGATAAATACACCCATTAGACTCTTGTTGTGTTCGAAAAGCAGTATGTGAGGGGCTGTGTTGTTAAAGTTCTCTAACCAAGTGAGACCACTCCTGAATAACCTAACTGTACAGGAGACAGAGCTGCCTCAGGACCCTGGGTTGACTTTCATTCTGCAAAAACAGTAGCCCATTTCAGGATGCTTTGAAGTTTTGCCAATTCTGAGAGTAATCCAAGCCTCTCTGACCAGTGTCGAGCCAAGCTGAGACATGGAGGTGTCCATCAATCCCCAGCTCACCTGGAGCTTATGAGGCACCCCATTTGTTGTGGTGGAGAGAGGGCGTTCTTGCCACTTTACCACCCAGGTTGTCCTTGATGAGATGAGGAGGAGAGACTAACAGTGATATTTTTCTCTTTTTTAAAAAATTTTCTTTACTTTTTTATACAGAAGGTTTTTATTAGTCATCCATTTCATACACATCAGTGTACACATGTCAATCCCAATCTCCCAATCCATCACACCACGACCCGCACCCCCCACTGCTTTCCCAGCTTGGTGTCCATACGTTTCTTCTCTACATCTGCGTCTCAATTTCTGCCCTACAAACCAGTTCATCTGTAGCATTTTTCTAGGTTCCAAATATATGTGTTAATATACGACATTGGTTTTTCTCTTTTTGACTTACTTCACTCTGTATGACAGTCTCTAGATCCATCCACATCTCTACAAATGACCCAATTTCGTTCCTTTTCATGGCTGAGATATATTCCATTGTATATATGTACCACATCTTCTTTATCCATTCGTCTGTCGATGGGCATTTAGGTTGCTTCCATGACCTGGCTATTGTAAACAGTGCTGCAATGAACATTGGGGTGCATGTGCCTATTTGAATTATGGTTTTCTCTGGGTATATGCCCAGTAGTGGGATTGCTGGGTCATATGGTAATTCTGCTTATAGTTTTTTAAGGAACCTCCATACTGTTCTCCATAGTGGCTGTATCAATTTACATTCCCACCAACAGTGCAAGAGGGTTCCATTTTCTCCAAACTCTCTCCAGCATTTGATGTTTGCAGATTCTCTGCTGATGCCCATTCTAACTGGTGTGAGGTGATACCTCATTGTAGTTTTGATTTGCATTTCTCTAATAATTAGTGATGTTGAGCAGCTTTTCATGTGCCTCTTAGCTATCTGTATGTCTTCTTTGGAGAAATGTCTGTTTAGGTCTTCTGCCCATTTTTGGATTCGGTTCTTTGTTTTTTTTTAATATTGAGCTGCATCAACTGTTTATATATTTTGGAGATTAATCCTTTGTCCGTTGATTCATTTGCAAATATTTTCTCCCATTCTGAGGGTTGCCTTTTTGTCTTGTTTACGGCTTCCTTTGCTGTGCAAAAGCTTTTAAGTTTCATTAGGTCCCATTTGTTTATTTCTGTTTTTATTTCCATTACCCAAGGAGGTGAATCAAAAAAGATCTTGCTGTGATTTATGTCAAACAGTGTTCTTCCTATGTTTTCCTCTAGGAGTTTTATAATGTCCGGTCTTACATTTAGGTCTTTAATATATTTTGAGTTTATTTTTTTGTATGGTGTTAAGGATTGTTCTAATTTCATTCATTTACATGTAGCTGTCCAGTTGTCCCAGCACCACTTATTGAAGAGACTGTCTTTTCTCCATTGTATATCCTTGCCTCCTTTGTCATAGATTACTTGACCATAGGTGTGTGGGTTTATCTCTGGGCTTTCTATCTTCTTCCACTGATCTATGTTTCAGTTTCTGTGCCAGTACCATATTGTCTTGATTACTATAGCTGTGTAGTATAGTCTGAAGTCAGGGAGTCTGATTCCTCCAGCTCCATTTTTTTCCTTCAAGACTGCTTTGGCTATTCAGGGTCTTCTGTGTCTCGATACAAATTTTAAGATTTTTTTTGTTCTAGTTCTGTAAAAAATGCCATTGGTAATTTGAGAGGGATTGCATTGAATCTGTAGATTGCTTTCGGTAGTACAGTCATTTTCACAACATTGATTCTTCAAATCCAAGAACATGGTATATCTCTCCATCTGTCGGTATCATCTTTAATTTCTTTCATCCGTGTCTTATAGTTATCTGCATACAGGTCTTTTGTCTCCCTAGATACGTTTATTCCTAGGTATTTTATTCCTTTTGTTGCAATGGTAACTGGGAGTGTTTCCTTAATTTTTCTTTCAGATTTTTCAGCATTAGTGTATAGGAATGCAAGAGATTTCTGCGCACTAATTTTGTATCCTCCAACTTTACCAAATTGATTGATTACCTCTAGTAGTTCTCTGCTGGCATCTTTAGGATTCTCTATATATAGTATCATATCATCTGCAAACAGTGACAGTTTTACTTCTTCTTTTCCAATTTGTATTCCTTTCACTTCTTTTTCTTCTCTGATTGAAATGGCTAGGACTTCCAAAACTATGTTGAATACTAGTGGTGAGAGTGGACATCCTTGTCTTGTTTCTTATCTTAGAAGAAATGCTTTCAGTTTTTCACCATTGAGAATGATGTTTGCTGTGGGTTTGTCATATATTGTCTTTATTATGTTGAGGTAGGTGCCCTCTATGCCCACTTTCTGGAGAGTTTTTATCATAAATGCTGTTGAATTTTGTCCAAAGCTTTTTCTGCATCTATTGAGATGATCATATGGCTTTTATTCTTCAATTTGTTAATATGCTGTATCACATTGATTGATTTGAGTATATTGAAGAATCCTTGCATCCCTGGGATAAATCCCACTTGATCATGGTGTATGATCCTTTTAATGTGCTGCTGGATTCTGTTTGCTAGTATTTTGTTGAGGATTTTTGCATGTATATTCGTCAGTGATATTGGTCTATAATTTTTTTGTAGTATCTTTGTCTGGTTTTGGTATCAGGGTGATGGTGCCCTCATAGATTGGGTTTGGGAGTGTTCCTTCCTCTGCAATTTTTTGGAAGAGTTTGAGAAGGATGAGTGTTAGCTCTTCTCTAAATGTTTGATAGAATTCATCTGTGAAGCCATCTGGTCCTGGACTTTTGTTTGTTGGAAGATTTTTAATCACAGTTTCAATTTCATTACTTGTGATTGGTCTGTTCATATTTTCTATTGCTTCCTCGTCCAGTCTTGGAAGGTTATACCTTTCTAAGCATTTGTCCATTTCTTCCAGGTTGTCCATTTTATTGGCAGAGAGTTGCTTGTAGTAGTCTCTTAGGATGCTTTGTATTTCTGCAGTGTCTGTTTTAACTTCTCCGTTTTCATTTCTAATTTTATTGGTTTGAGT
>NW_020838554.1:0-12813 GCF_003676395.1 Aethalodelphis obliquidens
GACTAAGGAGCAGTGAGAGACGTTTATAAATAATGATACCTCAGATCCCTTTTGTTAAATGTCCTCTAATATTTGGATATTCGGTATCTGGCTTATGTTATGTTTTATACAATCTTGTTTTCTTTCTTTGCACTTTAGTTTAACAACTCTGTGGTTTCCTGTCTTCCTTTTGTGACACTCAGGTCCATCAGAATTTCCTGTGACTGTGACAGTAGACAGTCCTTCCTCCTCAGAAATCAAAGAGGTTGATGATTCCTCAGAAAGTGTTCAGGAAGAGCCAGAGAAAATCCGTTTGAAACAAGAAGCATTGCCGAGACAAAGTTATCATCACTTGAAAGCTATAGAGAAGATTATTTTTTCAAACAGAAGCCTGATTGCAACACACCACAGCTTGGGTGAGGATTCTGTTTTCCCCTCCCATCTGCATTGTATCCCCGTGAATGGTTCCTTAAGCTTAGACCAGGGTGAATAGTGGACACTTGAACTCTAAGAAATAAAAATCAAAACATGTCATTAGTACTATATTTTCCTTTGCTTAGAACTTTAGTATATTAGATTTAGGGAGAACCTCAGTGATCGTACGATAAAGAAATTGAGTTCTGAATGAATGTAGTCAGCTGATTCAGTGCTCTTGTTTTACAGATGAGAAAATTGACAGTTCTAGTTGAACTCTCTTTTTATAAGAGGAAAATATGGCCTCATCTTAAATGAAAGTAAAGTTGAAAAAAGTTTTCATGTTGATATTCTCCTTTCCTAAAATAAAAAATATCAAGAAGCTACATTCTATTACCAAATAAATCTGACCTCTAATGTCATTCCATACTTTTGTTTGTATGGACAGAAAAGAAAAATTGATTTTCATAAGAAATTTTTGCACCCCAAAAATAATATATTTATTTTATTTCAACTGTAATGCAGAGCTGAACATTTCCAGTAAATAAAGGAACACCATTTGGGGGGACCTTGTCTTTGTGCTACAAAGTCCATGTTTAACTTTTAAAAATTATTTAATATGATTTTCCTTTTGTATGAAACTTGACAGGTTTCAGAACTAATTATCCCATTATTGTAGGACTATGGGAATTACTCTTTGATTTTCAAAAGAGAAAGCTAGATTTTTATTTTCTTAATTAAAATTAATGATAATGTAGAGAAATTTTAAGAAAGAAACTTAGAAAATTATGTTAGAGTAGGAGAAATCTATAGTTCATGTAGAGTTACCCCCTTTCATTTTATAAATGAGCACCTACAATTTGTAGCACGTAAGTGGTTTATTAGTAAATGGCAGAGTACGACAAGACCCTAGAGCATCTAACACGCCTTCCTTGTCATTTTAGATGTGATGTATTCATTTCCTTCACGAGTAGACCAGGAGACCGTATTTCTAAAAGCAATGATAGACACTGGGGAAGACCAAGAAGTTTAAACACTGGGACCACAGAATAGCAGATTCAGAATGCACTGAGAACGCTTTCTTTCAGCTCTTCTCCGTTTTCACAAGACACTACAATGATGGTATCAAAGTGTTTAAGTATATAAGCCCACAACAATCAAGAGATTTCAACATAGTTTTGAAAGACGGAAGACAAGTGGAAGAGTGTGAAACTGAAGCAGTAGAACAGAGGAAAAGCATCCCTAGAATATGCACGGGGACCACCTGAAACTGAGGAGGATTCTGACCCCACCTGCAGAAGTAGCCCCATGTATGGGAAGCAGTCAGCCTTGCGAGCAGGCTGTGGACGTGCCAGGCATGCCGCCGCTGCTCGAAGGGACTGTCCCTACTTGTTCCCCTCTTTTTTCCATTCCATGGGAGGTAAATCACCAGGGCCCAGAGATCAGAAAGAATGTAAAATGAGACAAGCAAAGCTGTCTCCCCGCCTGCATGTGCAGGTTATTTTTGATGATTCTGGGTTTATGGGTTTTCTCCCAGGGAAGTTAACCCTGAGCCGAGACAGTCTTTAGATGATGTAAACCACCATCTGGCAACCTTCCTTTTTCTAGTCTATATAAATCTGCCACTGTAGCGCAATAAAATTTGCCTTGCAACCGTCAGTTGTCTTGGTCCTTCTGACCCCATTCGTCGGTGCTATTTCAGTTCCTTACCTCTTCCCTTCTGACCTTGGGTGGTGAGATCCTCTTTTTCTGTCTGGTCCGCGGCAAGTGGCGCCCGAACAGGGACCTGAAGCGTGAAGGCAATTAAAAGAAAAAGAAAGTGCAGGTAAGAGAACCCTTATGCAAAATATGTGTGGCCACGAGTAAAAATGAAACTAATAGAGGCATAAGGCAATAATCACAAGTAAAATAAGATGGGACAAAAGGTCTCAAAGGAGCATGAATTATTTGCTCAGGTTTTACTTTCAATGCTTAAAACTCGGGGTAATAAAGTTTCTACCTCACAGTTAACTGAGTTTTTACAGCAATATCCGTGATGTATCTCCCTGGTTTCCCGATGGCGGCTCTGTTGACATAGAAATCTGGCAGAAAGTTGGAGAAGATTTAAAAAATCATTCTGAGTCTCAAGGGCCTACTCATACTCCTGTTGTTACATTTAGTTTGTGGAATCAGATCAAAGAATGTTTAGATTCTTCTCATGATAGTGTTGATTTGAATGTAAAGTCAGAAAAACAAAAGCCTTCTTCAGAGATAAAACTGCCTTAATGGCTTCTACACTGCCACTTCCTAAATCTAGGGAACTGATTAATTTTAACATATCAGATGAAGAGGAATGTTTTGATTTAACAGATGAGGCTTTTAAACATGGAAGAGAAAAAATATCTCGAGGGTGATTTTCTAATGGCTATGATAGATAAGTCAGTGAAAAAGCTGCAGGTTAATAAGGACTGTCTTCCTCAGAAATCTACATCTGTAAAAATGCTCAGTCCCTTGCAGCGTGCTGTACAAGGAGCAATAACACGAGGAAAAGATCCTATTTTCTGTTGTCCTGTCATAGAAAGACCTGATCCTAATAATCCTCAACAAGCTATTAGGGAGCATCGGGCTCTTCCTTTTAAAGTTTTGAAAGATTTAAAATCTGGCTGTGCTCGATATGGGCCCACTGCTCCTTTTACTACTGCTATGGTTGACAGGAGAAGCTATTGCAGGAGAAGCTCTTCCCCCCGCTGATTGGAAGTCCATTGCACGAGCTGGTTTAGATGGTGGAGATTATTTAATATGGAAGTCTAATTTTTATGAACGGGCTGCTGAACAAGCAGAAAAGAATGCTACCCATAATATTCCAGTTGATTATCATATGCTGCTTGGGGAAGGACAATATATTTCTTTACAAGATCAATTAACTTATCCCTTTGTTGCTTATCCTCAAATACATCATTTGGCATTACAAGCCTGGAGGAAATTACCTTATACACACACAACTGAGGAACTTCCAAAAATTAGACAGAGACCTGATGAACCATATGCTGATTTTGTAGATAGATTGTCACAGGCGGTGCGGAGACTCATTGTGGGTGGACCCACCGGTACAATTGTAGTTAAGCAACTTGCTTTTGAAAATGCTACTAATGCATGTCAGGCTGCGATTCGACCTTGGAGAAAACGCGGAACATTGGAGGGCTCTATTCGCCTTTGTGCGGACATTGGGCCTGCTTATATACAGGGTGCTGCTATGGCTGCAGCATTAACTAAAGTGGGGTTTAAAACAAATCAAAAGAAAACAAAAAGACTTGTTTTAAATGCAGAAAGGCAGGTCATTTTGCTAGAGAATGTAGATCTTTTAATTCTAACCCTAGTCCTTCCTTCCCTGTTCAAAAACCTCCAGATGGTCGAAAGATCCCTGGTTTATGCCCTAGATGCAATAGGGGAAAACATTGGGCACAAGATTGTCGCTCAGTGGCCAACAAGGATGGGACACCACTGTCGGGAAACTCCTCCAGGGGCCTTCCCCGGCCCCAACAAACAATAGGGCCGATGTCTGGGTATCCTCCTCAAATGATCAATCAGACATTAACCAAGAACAAAAACATACAATATCCTCGCTCTCCAGAGCAACACCAGGAAGCGCAGGACTGGACCTCAGTACCTCCGCCCGATATGTATTAACTCCTGAAATGGGTCCTCAGGCCCTCTCTACGGGCATCTATGTTCCTTTACCCAAGGGTTGGATGGGACTATTATTGGGAAGAAGTAGTGTCACTATGAAAGGTTTAACTATTAGGCCAGGAGACACAGATTCTGACTACGAAGGAGAAATAAAACTCTTGGCACAAACTACTGAAAATATAATAACTATTTCTCCTGGCGATAAAATTGCACAACTGCTACTTTTGCCCTTTGTACCTCATGGACAAATTTTAAACACCAAAAGAGAGGAACAAAGGCTTTTGGATCATCTAATGCTGCCTACTGGAATCAGAAGATAGGGAAAGAACGTCCAGAAATGAAATGAACCATTAATGGAAAGGTTTCTTCAGGTTTGTTAGACACTGGAGCTGATGTCTCTGTTATGACGCAGATGTACTGGCCTAAACATTGGCCCATTAGTCCTACTATTACACAACTTCAAGGAATAGGACAAAGTTCTTCTCCTGTGCAAAGTAGTCAGTTATTATTATGGCAAGATAGTGAGGGCCATTCAGGATACTTCCAGCCTTATGTTTTGCCTGGGCTGCCTTTAAACCCCTGGGGCCGAGATATATTAAAAGAAATGGGAGTACTGCTTTATAGTCCAAATTCTCAAGTCTCTAATAGGATGTTGGATCAAGGATTTCTTCCCACAAAAGGGCTGGGAACAAATCAACAAGGAATCTGTCTATCCTATTGATGTGAAAATAAAAAATGATAGACACGGTTTGGGTTTTTCTTAGGGGCCTTGGATTCTCCTCCACTCACTGCTGATCCAATTACTTGGCTGACTGATGACCCTGTACGGATGGACCAATGACCCCTCACAAAGGAGAAATTAGAAGCTGCAGAACAATTAGTACTGGAACAATTAGGGCATTTAGAAATATCCAATAGCCCTTGGAATACTCCTATTTTTATTATCAAGCAAAAGTCTGGAAAATATAGGTTATTACAGGATCTAAGAGCTGTCGATAAAACTATGCTAATAATGGGAGCTCTTCAACCAGGCCTACCCTCTTCAGCAGCCGTACCACACAATTATCATCTTTTAGTTATAGATTTAAAAGATTGTTTTTTCACTATGCCTTTGTTTCCTGAAGATAGAAAACATTTTGCTTCTAGCTTGCCTTCCTTAAATTTTAAGGAACCCATGAGGAGATTTCAATGGAAAGTATTGCCTCAGGGCACGGCAAATAGTCCTACATTATGCCAAAAATATGTGGCTCAGGCCTTGACTCCTGTGAGAAAAAGGTTTCCAACATTATACTTCATACATTATATAGATGATATACTTTTAGCCACTGATAATATTTCTTTATTAGAGACTGCTTTTCAATTTTTACAACAATCCTTACGATCATTTGGCTTGGTCACTGCCTCAGAAAAAGCTCAAAGACAATCTCCATTTTTATATTTGGGAAAATATATTGATAACACTACTTAACAGGTCTCAAAAACTGCAAATTCGAGTTGATAATTTAAAAACATGAAATGATTTTCAAAAATTACGTGGAGATATTAATTGGCTAAGGCCTTCCTTAAAACTTACTACTGCTCAATTACAGCCTCTGTTGGATATTCTTAAAGGCAATTCAGACCCTTCGTCGTTACGCTCCATGACTCCAGAGGGTTTCCAAGCATTACAAATGGTTAATAGAGCTATCAGCTCTGCGTGGTTAACTCGAATACATACTCACCTGCCAATTTCTTTAATTGTTTGTCCAACACCTCATGTACCTACAGCTGTTTTATGACAAACTGCTGGGATTACTGAATGGATTCATATGAAAACTACACCCTCTAAAGTTATTAACCCTTATTATGAACTTATTAGTAAGTTAATAATGCAAGGTAGAACTAGATGCTTACAACTTATAGGAATAGAACCTTCTCAAATTATTATCCCTTATTCAGTTAGTCAACAAAATTGGCTTTTTCAACATAGTAACGAATGGGGACTTGCTCTTGCAGGATTTCCAGGAAACCTAGAATGTCATTATCCTGCTGATAAGATAATTCAATTTAGTAAAAATAATCTTTACATTTTTCCTTCTATAATCCAACGACACCCTATTATTCCACATGTACCTTTGGTTTTTACAGACGGGTCCTACTCAGGAATGGCTATTGTACTCATGGACGACGGGACAAAATTGATTGAACAAACTTCACTGACTTCAGGTCAGCATGTTGAACTACATGCTGTTATTATGGTTTTTGAGCATTTTCCTTCTGTGTCTCTTAATCTGTTTTCTGATAGTAAATACCGCATTGATCTATTACTTCTTTTGGAAACTGCTACCATAGGACATACTAATGACCCTGAATTATCATCCTCTTTTCATTTGCTTCAACAGCTTATTCGGGGCTTCCCTGGTGGCGCAGTGTTTGAGAGTCCGCCTGCCGATGCAGGGGACATGGGTTCGTGCCCCGGTCTGGGAAGATCCCACATGCCACGGAGCAGCTGGGGCCGTGAGCCATGGCCGCTGAGCCTGCGCGTCCGGAACCTGTGCTCCGCAACGGGAGAGGCCAGAACAGTGAGAGGCCCGCGTACCGCAAAAAAAAAAAACCAACAACAACAACAAAGAAACCCAGCTTATTCATTCTCACAATGGTCCTGTTGCAGCTCTACATATCCGTGCTCATTCTAAGTTGCCTGGTCCATTGACTAAACAATGCGACTGCAGATGTTTTAACTCGATCTAAACGTGATCTTTATCCTGTACATTTTCCTCTCAAGAATAGAGTTGAAGTTACTCCTCCTCCTCAATCTCTTTTCCTTAAAGCAGGACATATCCCAATTTACCGTACTCCTCCTTTCCGTTCGTCACGCTATCAAGAATGGCTAATGTATTGCATTCGCTACTTGCGTACTGTAAATAAACATGGTTTATATCCAGGACACCCTTGCGTTATGGTGAGTTATGATCAAACTCCTTTACAAGCAGCACAACACTCCCATGCTGTACATCATCAATCAGCTACCACCTTACACAAACAATTTTCCCTTACTCGTGAGGCTGCCCGACAAATTGTTAAGCAATGCCCACAAAGTTTACCTCATTTTCCCGCTCCACATTATGGTCTCAATCCTCATGGATTATTACCTAGTCATTTATGGCAAATGGATGTTACTCACATCCCCTCTTTTGGGAAGTTGCAATTTGTTCATGTCACTATTAACACTTATTCTGGCTTCCTTTGTGCTACCGCACAAACAGGAGAAGCTACTAAACATGTTATCACTCATTTGTTACACTGTTTTGCTTTCATGAATCTTCCCAAAATTATTAAAACAGATAACGGGCCCACTTACACTAGTGCTGCTTTTGCAACATTTTGTAATTCATTACAAATTACCCATATTACAGGCATTCCATATAACCCTCAAGGACAAGGTATTATAGAACGTGCAAATAGATCTTGAAAGCTAACTATTGGAAAAATAAAAAAGGGGGAATTATACAGAAAAACACCACATAAACTTATAAATCATGCTTTGTTTATTTTAAATTTTCGCACTGTTGGTAAATTTGGCTGGTCTGCAGGGGAGAGGTTGATGGCTGAGCCAAGATTGGCTTCTCAATCTCCGGAGGTCCTCTGGAAAGATCCGTTAACCAGCACTTGGCATGGTCCTGATCCTGTGTTGATTTGGGGCCGTGGTCACGTGTGTATCTTTCCGAGATCAGCGCCTGGACCTCGCTGGCTTCCTGAGCACTTAGTCAAGCAAATAGATTGCTCACCACAGCTCACAACAAGTTCAGAAGTTGAAGAAGCTCTGCATCTCTCCCAAAAATTTGACACTGTTAATTCAGAAAAAGAAGAAGGAGATCAGATGGCAGCATTAAAATTGAGGATGGGTTTAGCTTGTCATGCAAAGTATACATGGATTTGTGTTACTCCTTGTAAGTATGATGACTCTATTTGGGAATGAGAAAAAGTAAAAATGCACCTGCTGAGTGTTTGGTCAGATAATAATATTAGTCTTGATCTTAAGAAATTAAATGCTGAAATTCAGGATATGCAAAATGCACATCTTGATGATATTTCGCCAGAAGATGTAATTCAAACTTTACTGGATCATTTAAAGTAATTACACCCTCAGTCTTGGATTACTGGAAGGTTGTTAGGATTTATTACCGTGGCCATAATTTGCCTATTATTGATAATAATCTTCTCATGTCTGTTTCGTATCCTCATGCAACAATATACTACTCTCGGCACTAAGCTTCATGGAATAATTTTGCAGCAAAAATTAAAAAATAAAAAAGGGGGACCTGTGGGAAGCAGTCAGCCATGAGAGCAGGCTGCGGATGTGCCAAGCATCCTGCCACTCGCTGCTCGAAGGGACTGTCCCTACTTGTTCCCCTCTTTGTTCCATTCCATGGGAGGTAAATCACCAGGGCCCAGAGATCAGAAAGAATGTAAACTGAGATAAGCAAAGCTGTCTCCCCCCTGCACGTGCAGGTTATTTTTGATGATGCTGGCTTTATGGGTTTTCTCCCAGGGAAGTTAACCCTGAGCTGAGACAGTCTTTACATAATGTAAACCACCATCTGGCAACCTTCCCTTTTCTAGTCTATATAATCTGCAACTGTAGTGCAATAAAATTTCCCTTGCAACCATCAGTTGTCTTGGTCCTTCTGACCCCATTCGTCGGTGCTACTTCAGTTCCTTACCCCTTCCCTTCTGACCCTGGATGGTGAAATCCTCTTTCTCCGGCTGGTCTGTGGCAGAAAGCCAGTGAAGCAAGAGTAGGCTTGGAGTATCCAAGGAGCAGAAAGGATGTCAGTGTGTGGAAAACAGAGTGAGCAAAGTGGAGAGGAGAAGGAAACAGTCAGAGAGTAAACGGAGGCCCAGATTTCTAGGGCTGTGGAGGCACTTTGAGGACTTTGCATTTTCTGTGAAGAAGCCATTGAAGAGATTTGAGTGACATGATCTGACTTATGTTTTAACAAGACCTCTCTGGATGCCATGTTGATTAGAGACTGTAGAAGAGTAAGCACAAGCCCCAGAAGACCAATAGTTGATTCAAAGAAGTGATTACCCAAACATGGTCCCCCTCGTCAGTGAGGACGCAGAGCAGGGATCGGCAAATACTGGCCACAAATCAAATCAGGCTCTCAGCCTGGATCTGTGGGACTGTGAGCTAATAATGGTTCTCACGTTTAGAAAGCTTGTTGAAGAAGAAAGAGGAGGAGAAGCTACAGAAACTGTATATGGCCCACAAAGCCTAAGATATTTAAAATCCAGAAAATGCTTTCCAACACCTGATGTAAAGCATGTGGCTCGTAGGAGGTCCTCAACAAAATTTGGAAGAGGAATACATGAGTCATTTAGTTCCTGAAAACACTGTAAAGTGATAGGCGTCAAGAAACATTTACCCCTTCACCCTTAACCTTCACAAATGATGCCATTTCCATTGAGCTATTGAAAAATATATTCTGGCTTTCAAAACAATAAACCAGAGGGCACTTTCTCACATAGGCAAGGTCATAAACAACTTTCAAGTGAAGTTGAAATAGCAACAAATCAAATAATAACAAAAAACATTTTTATAGATTTTTTAAAACTTACAAAACATTTTCATGTTCATTATCTAATTTAATCCTCAAATCAACGCCATGAGATAGCTATTATTTTCCCATTAGAAATGACCACATATTGAATCCTTAGTGATTGCTCAAGAAAAGCTGAAATCTTGAGTGTTACATCTATTAATGCCAAGGTTGGGTGTTTTCCCATGGGAACATTGGATGCTAAAATCCACAGGGATTTTCAGCTCAAGATGGCAGACTAGGAAATATATTTTCTTTTTGTTCCTCCTGAAACCATATCTAAATAAAACTGTAGAAATACCAAAATTAATCAACCAATAAAAGCCAAGACATTTTGGAAGTCATCAACCACAGAAAGATTTCAACACATTTCGAGAAGGCAAATAATGAAATGGAGGAGCCATGAATAGAATAATGGAGAAAAAAAGACTGACCCTAAGTAAGGTCTTCACAAAGCCATTCAGCTTTTGCTGAGCTCTGGTTATAGTAAAGGGCAGAGGAAAGAAGAGGGGCTGAAAACAAGGAGACAAAAGTCATTTTAGGAAAAACAGTTCATTTAATGAGTTCCAGGGAACACTCAGCCTGCTGCCATACTAACTCATGTATTACAATGGATTGTTGGTAAGCAAGACAAGAAAACAGGGAAGAAAGAAAAGAAACAAAAATCAAGACATTGTTTCTTACCGAACTCTTCTCAAATGAGATCGAGGAATTATGGTTCAATGCCACAGCTGTAAATCATTTCTGCTCTTGGAGAGGTTAGAAAAGGCTTATAATATTTACCCTTTTTTTTTCAGACAGAATTTAGGTCTGAGCAAAAGGTTTTGTGTCCTCCAACCCCAAAGTTTCTTGGGGATGGAAGTCCAAATTTGCTGTGACATACCATAAAAAGAATCTCATGAATAGAGGGTCAAACTAATTTTGGAATATATGAATTATGCCGGGTGTTATTTTCAATAGGTGTTTTTATATATATATATATATATATATATATTATATATATATATACATTTTTACTCATCTATATGATTCTGGCTTCTGAAACTTCTACATGTCACATGCGTGATACATAACACACAATGTCAGCCTCAGGAGAGAGAAAACACTCCAATGAAGCAAGCCAAAGAAACAAGTTTTAAACAAGGTCAAGTGATGTGTAGACCAGGATTGTTCAATTCTTTCCTGTCATGCTGAAGCTTCCAGCTCCTGAATAACAACACATGCTTCCCTCGTCCTAGACACCCAAGAGTACGTCTCCTCTCTTGAGCATATGAATCTCTAGAGTTACATATGTGTAGTAAAGAGTGGACCCAGCTGGCATACTCACAATGACCAAATTGTGTTGATCATACTTTACACCAATACATGGCTCCATGCTGAAGTTGCAATAAATGATATATTTTCTTTCTAGACATGAATGAGACACCTTACTGGATATACTCCAGGAAGGCCAGAGAAGCTGGCTTCTAATCCATACCGAACAATTCACTGGTGAATTTCTTTCAGGATAGCCCATGATTTATCTAGAATATCATCTTTACATATCTGGATCCTTCAAACTAGACAAAGGGAAAATCCAGGCTTCAAGCCTCAATTAGAAATATGGAATGGTGTCATGCTGACAACTGGTGGTCCCTGACCTGTATCTTCTGAGATTAGAACACAGTGTGGTGGATGACCAATTCATGCGTTGAACAAAAGAAGACCTCCTACAGGGCAGTGTAGCTGTTCGTTACAGGTATGGCACTTAGGGCTAAGTACCATAAGGGCTACAAGAAAAAAAGAAAAACAAGTAACACATGAAGCACGAGCTCTGGAATCACACAGGCTTGGTTCGAATCCCGGCTAAGCCACTACCATCCGTATACCCTGAAGGACAGGCCAAGGTTTAAATGTTGTTTTACCAAATTTCAAAAAAGAAGTGAAGAAAGAACCTATTGGCCAGGAAGGGACATCGTGGGGTGCAGCATCCAGTCGGATCAGGGTTCTGCATCTCCTGCTCAGAAACCTTCGCCACCTGGCTCATGGTGATGCTGGCAGCTGAGCAGCCCTGGAGAAGGCGATCCTGTCTCCAGGCCTCGCAGAGAAGCTGGGAAGCTTCCCGGAGGAGGTGGCCCACACCCTGGCAAGCGCTGGCTGCCTCCTGCCCTCAGCTCTGAGCAGGCTCTGGCCTCTGGTCCCCGTGGTGGGGAAGACCTGGCCGATACATACGCAGGGCTGAGGGGTCTGCGGAGCTGGTGCCTAGGCAGGGTGAGCTCTGGAGGAGAAGGCTTCCACAGTCCCCAACAGTCTCCACATGGTGGCCCGTCTGGTGCCAAACACCTGCCACGCACAGCGAGAAGACCCAACCACTAGAAAGTCCAGAAGGGGCCCCACCCTTTGCCTTTGGGCCGGGGTTTCGCCACCAGCTGGGCTTGCATGTGCCCCCTGCCTCACCCCCTGCCCCGCCCACACTTTCTCTGTGACACGTACAATGGACATGTTTAAGAGCCAGGCTGAGCCGTCCAGTGACCAGTGTGTGCCTGACCTTGAGAGGAGTTAGAGGCTAGGAAGAAACTCTCCCACTTTCACTCTGCTGTCAGATCAGGCAGGCAGTACCTCTGATATGGAAGCTATGGACACCACACCTCCTTCCCAAGCTGTCATCTTCTATTCTGCTCCTGTTTTCTCCAGCACCCCATTTACGGCCTTGGCGGGCATCGGTGCCTCAGCAGTCAGCACCTCAGACCCCAAACCTATGGACGCCACACCTCCTTCCCAGGCTGTCATCTTCCATCCTGCTCCTGTTTTCCCCAGCACCCCATTTACGGCTTAGGCCGGCACCGGTGCTTCAGCAGGCAGCACCTCTGACACCAAAGGTATGGACACCACACCTTCTTCCCAGGCTGTCATTTTCCAGTCTGCCCTGTCTCCAAGTAGAACCACTACCCATTTCACACCGCTGTTCCAAGTTCTGGGAACACACCACCCAGTGGTAGCAATGCCTCAGGCCATGCCTCGACTCATTTACCTGCAACGTCGGCCAACAGATAGACCAACACTTCAAAGTTATGACAGAAACTTGAGTAAGTTATACGCTTGGAATTTCATTTATTATTATTAACAAGCACAACTGTAGTGCTTAAGACTATAACAAGTACTATTCTAAGGGCTTACCAAATATTAACTCACT
>NW_020838555.1:0-12784 GCF_003676395.1 Aethalodelphis obliquidens
TGTGTGTGTGTGTGTGTGTGTGTGTGTGTGTGTGTGTGTGTGTGTGTGTGTGTGTGGCGCAGGGGGCGGGGGTGGGGGTGGTGAACATGCATACGGGCCTGTGTGAGGGCATACAAGATCTCCAAGCACCGAGGATGGGGTGGGCCTGGGCTAGAAGGTCAACGGGGCTGGACTCCAGGCCCAAATGGGCCTTATCCCAGCCGGAGCCATGTCAGGCTTCCACTCTCTGAGCCCCAGGCTCCTGAGATGTAAAGCCGGGGACACTGCCTAGAGGGCAGGTGCTGAACGAGATGGGGGCTGTACCACCCCACCTGGTGCTCGCAGTCAGCATGTGCTCCCTTTCCCCAAGCCTCCCTGGAATTGCCCTCCCCCCAACACTCACATTCCCCCCCACCCCACACTCACACCAGACACCCATCCCTCTGGTGTTAAGACATGGGCTGGGGAATGGCTTCCTCAGCCAGAGCAGCACACGAGGAAGGCCTGAGTGGGAGGCAAAGTGAACTCAGTCGATACTCACTTCTGCTTCACAAAGTCCTCTGTAATGAGTTTCCTCAGATCGCCCAGGAATGGGTGCCTCACCCTGAGTGCAAGGAAAGGAATGCATGACTAGAGACAGTGGCAGTGCCCGGGGTGGGCGGGAGCACTCCCAGCAGGACTGAGAGCTTCCCAGCCTGTGGGGTGTCCCCATGGATGCCTGGGCCGGCAGCAGAGGCCAGACGGCCACTTGTCAGCGACGCCCCAGGGAGGGGTTTGACGGAGCCCCCAGGTCCGATGGTTTCTCTTAGTTCTCATCTGGGAACAGAGAAGGCACACGGAGCAGAGGGGGTGCTCAGTGCTCAGGACCGTTTCCCCACGCACCCTGGTGGGACCCTTTGCGCTCTACCTAGTCCAGGACGCCACGCCCCGCAGAGACCACTAGGCCACTGCAATCCCGGGGCCTCTTGTGCCCAAGGACAGACACACTGAGGAGTGGGAGCCGAGAGACCCCAATCATACCCGGGGCGCAGTCCCATCTTGCGTAGTGCCTCCCAGAGGACAGCTGCGAGGGGAGATGAGGTACAAGAGTTTAGCACACGGAGGTGAGACGGCGGGCAACCCCCCAGCTGCAGGTCCAGCCACTCACCCTCGCTGGCACGGTTGCCGTTCATGAAGATGACGCCCAGAATCACCAAGAGGAGACTCAGTCTGGGAGTGTCCTTGGTCCTGAAGGTGTAGAAAGAGGGATCCTGTCCAGCAGCCATTTTCCCGGGGGGACCACAGCCGGCTCACTCAACTAGCCTCTCCCAGATTGCTGGGCTACAGGGCAGCTCCTCCTACTCTGTATGGCTTGTGCTACCTGGTCCAGACAATTCATTCCTCGGCCTGAGACTGAGCCCCTTCATCCATCAAATGGGGATGCTAACACCTCCTCCCAGGGCTCTGCCGAGGATGGGGTTAGGCAGGGAGCAAACGGTTGGCAACCCTGTGTCCAGAGGCACATCCAGACCTTCCCTGCCCTTTGTGCATTGCGTCGGGAGCACAACTCCACTGGAGAGCACCCCCACACCCCCGTCCCCCTCCCGAGGCCCACTCTGCCAAGCCCTGGCCAGGACCTTAGCGGGGAGAGGCAACCAAGGAGCTTGCTTTCCTAGGAAGGTGGGGGTGGGGAAGGGTGGGCAGGGGCGAAACCCGGAGAGCAGCAAATCCTCGGCCCAGGCTACTGCCCCTGCCAGCCCTTAACTGCTCAGCACCGCTAACTCTGGGTGGGAGCCGTGCTAGGCCCCCCAACCCCACTTTCCCGTTTCTCTGAGAGGAGCGGGGAGGCACCACCAAGGAAGGCCACCACCCTCCTGTGCTCTCTCACTTTCCCAGGAGGCGGGCTGACGAATCCCGTGTGCAGACAAGAATGTAGAGGTGTTCTTCCTTGTCGATTTCCTTCAGGTGGATCCCAAACTTCTACATGGGGGAGAAAACAGAATGTGAGATCAAACATCCATGTTGGGTGTCCTGCAGGCAGTCACTCAATTCCCCGTTAGAGCTTTTCCTTGGCGGGGAGCCCCAAGCCCTGGGGGAGGAGGAAGAAGAGAGGCCGCAGAGGAAGTACCCTGTGGGAGCACTGACACTGGCTGAGACAATGGGATCCACCTCAGGAGACCACAGACACTCAGAGAGCACGAAGGGCAAGAAGGAGGGAAGGAGGCAGGCAGAGGAAGCTCCCAGGTGGAGAGGCCAGGGAGGGCTTCCTTCCAGAGCACATAGTCCTGCCCTTGGGCCTCGAGGGGATGCAGGGGGCAAGGGTTCCCTGCGGCCCCTGCTCCACAGAGCTGCCCCCGGCCCCGCACCCACCTTTTCCAGAGTGTACGTTGCTCGTTCAATGATCTCAGGGAAATGTTCATCGTATTCTCGGATGACATCCTTCAGCATGTCTGCAGGAGGGGAGGGGTGGGCAAAGCACCGAGGCTGAGCAGGGGCCACAGAGCTGCAGCTTTTCTGTCAGCCCTGCTGAAGGGAGCACACTCAGGACCCCACACCGTGCAAATGGAGCCATCAGCCAGGCCTGATGTGTGTGTGTGGGCATCTGATGGGAGGCCCACAGGGCAGGGTTGTGGGAGGGGGGAAGGGCAGAGCTCAGGGAGGGGGCACAGGTTGCCCACCTGAGCGCTTGATGGGGATCTTCTTGTAGTCTTTAATCATCAGATATTTCACCAACTTATTTGCCTGGAGAAGGAGGGAGCACACGGGTAGACCAAGGCGTGGGCGACCTCAAAGAACAGGCCCGCAAGGGAGGAGAGGAGCGAGATGGGGGAAGGGCAGGCTTCTTACCCTCTCTTGCAGAAGGGTCACATTGCGGGGTGGCAAGCACAGTACGTGCCTTGAGGGTACCTGGGACCTCAGGGCCATGGGGGGCCGAGGGGCCATCTGAGGCCGCACAGTTGTCAGTGGGGGCTGCGATGCCCTCCAGGTCGGTGGGACCGCAGGAGGCTCTCTCTCCTCCTCGCTGCTCTCATATTCGTCATCCAGGTGCTTGGACTGTACCATTAGACAGAGGAGAGACTCAGGGCTACCAGGCTACCCGTGCAAAAGCACCTGGCACACATCTTAACCAGAGCAGGTACTTGGAGATAAGGGTAGTAGGAACAGCGGATGACACGTGCCGAGTGCTTACTAAGTGCCAGGCACTGAGCCAACCGCTTCTCCCTCCAGGCCTGAGGGTAGGGACTACGTGGAGTAAAAACATGCTAGTTAACCTGTCTTGGAGAAACATGCACAAGCTGAGAGAAGAGGGGAGGGAAGGAGAGGGAAGGAGAGGGGAGGGGAAGGGAGGGGATGCGGGGAGGGAGAGGAGGAGGCAGAGAGGAGAGGGCCCAGAAAGCAGGGGAGCAAGGGGGGTTGGAGACAGCAGGGAGGTCTCACCTTCTTTGTCCTCTTGCCTCCCATCCTGGCCCAGGGCTCCGCACTCTGCTGAGAGGTGGCAGCTGCACCCTCAGGCTCAGGGATGCTCGTGGCCATCTTGGCCTTGGCAGCAGCTGCTGCCACAACATTCTGAGGCTCCACCCACCGAGTCTTGGCGAGAGCCTTCCCAGACTTGGTCGTCTTTGGCCGGGTGGCTGCCCCCTCCCCGGCAGAGGCTGCCTGGGGCCCCCCGGAGGCAGCACTGGGGCCCTCTGTGGCAGCCTCTTGGGCCGGGGCAGGTCTCTTGGGGCGTGGGAAGGCCATGCCACTGACACCTGCCGGCTGGGTGAAATCAAAGACATCGTTCTGACCCAGGAAGGCTGTTTTGGGCCGGGTGGCATCCATCTCACTGGCACGTGGGGCCTGGGAGAAAGCACAGGCCGTACTAGGGCCCTCGGCAGCAGCCTCCTGGGCCCGGGAGGATGTCTGGGGCTGCGTGGACCTTGCTGGAGCCCCGGGGGTGGCCATCTCGCTCTTGACTAGCATCTGGGAGCTGTGCGGAGAAGCAAGGCTTGTCTCAAGGGTGGCTGCCTGAGCCTCGGCAGCGGATGTCATGGGCTGGGTATCGCCTCCTGAGCCCTGGTCTGTGGCCACTGAGTGGTTAGCGACCACCTGATGGTAGGTGGCACGGGCAGCAGCAGCAGCGGCCCGAGCAGCTTGGTTAGAGGAGGCGGCCCGGGCTACGTTGGCAGCACGGGCAGCCGGCTCGTTGGCAAGTGTTTCTGGATCCATCCGAAATGCCTCCAGCAGAGTCCTGGCCAGCATAGGGTTTTCAAGTTCCCAGGGCTCATTCTGCAAGACCAGGGAGGGGAGGGCAAGGCAGACAGCTGTACACACTCGCCCTGTGCTGGCCAGCCCCCGACCAGCCCCCAGACCCTCCCAAATCCCCCTTCTCCCAGCAGGAGAGGGAAGGTTTGGTGAAGCTGGGCAGTCCTTCCCCATTCAACTCCAGCCTTCACCCACCCCCTCCTCCCATCCTCCCTGACGTCGCAGGAGGGAAGGCCCAGGGCTAGCAGGTGGCCGACAAGGGGCCTCACCGCTAAGATGCGAAAGCCTGGACCCAAGCTCCCAAAGGCTCTGAGGATACGGATGTCAAAGCTGGTGAGGGCTCCGTAGCCTCCAAAAGCACCAAATTCTTCATAGTCGTTGCCTTCAACCATGTCTTCCTCCCCGACTTCATCACTACCCTCGTCCATGTCTTCAACGTTGTACCCTTCAGATTCTTTGTGGTAGCTTCCCTCAGCCATGCTGGGGGTCCCAAGGAGAAGAGAGCTCAGCCTGAGAGGGACGGGGAGGCCTCTTCAGGGGGAGGGGGGCAGGACCCAGCAGGAGGCCGGATCTCTCAGGAAGTGGGGAGCTGCAATCATCAGGTTACCAGGCAGTATAAGGTCGGGGTGGGTGGGGGAGTGAAGGCTGCTGGGGTAGATTCCCTCAGAGACAGAGCCCTAAGAGAAGGATAGAGGAGGTCGGAGGAGTCCCTACACTGAAAGGGGAGTTTAGGACAGGCAGGCTCCCCGGCCCAGCGGCCGGATTTGAACAAGGGGTGCACTGGTGGGCCTGGGTCCAAAGAGTCCCATAGGAGATGCGTTGAGAGAGGGAGAAATAAAGCGCCTGAATTTAATGCCTGGAGCAGGGGGCCAGGACGGTGGGGAGGAGAATGACATGAGAGGGCTGAGACAAACGGGGACCGCTGGAAGCTCTGGGAAAATGAATCCCAGGGACCCTCTAAGTGCCGGTGGGGGGATTCAGCTGATTCAGGTCTAGGTTGGGCTCATACAGGAGCGCTCAAGGTGTATGGGGTGGGGGTCTTCGGGCTAGGTGAGGCTCGAACTGGAGCGCTGGAGGTCTCAGAGGCCAGGACTGCAACTCCAGGAAGGGGGCAAAACGTTCAGTTCCACTGGATTGATCTCAGAGTGTTTGGGGTGGAGGTGGGGCCTCCGCTCTAAGGAAGCTCAGCACGGAGCACACGGGTCTGTTAAAGGGGTTCGGATGGTGGGCTCCGGTGTAAGTAGGGCTCGGATCGGGGAGCCTGCGTCTGATGGCGGTGGAGGGGGGAGGCTCCTATCTAGACCGCGGGTCTAAGGGGGTTCAGGTTCTGCGTGCTTGGGCTTTGTTCAGATCCGGGGGCGGGGGATTGGGGATGGGGAGGGCACAGCGTACCCTCGTTCCACTCGCTCTCTCCCGGTCCTGTCTGGGGCTGGATTCTTACCTTCCCTGGGGCTCCAATGGCGTCCGTCCTCAGCACCAGGAACCCCGCAGCGGCGCCCTCGCCTACCGCTGCCAGCACAGCAGCTCCGACCACCCCGCCCCTTTTCTCCGCGCAACGCCCCCACTCCCCGCCGCGCGGCTGGGCAGCCTGCGCATGCGCGGACCCCTCCAGCCGGCCCGCTTTCCCAACAAAAGCCTTTCCCACCAGGTCCCCTGTGCGCATGCGATTCCGCCAGTGGGTGGGCGGGGTAGGGGGGCGTTTTCTCCTTCCCGCCAGATTCCCCTCACCGTTCCCCACCTCCGCCTCCGCGCCCCCGACCGCAGGCGCGGGCACTCACACCCTGTACTGCGGTTCCAACCCATCCATCATATACCCTCAGTCCCCCCACTTTTGCACAATGCTTCTCAGCCCTGCCCTCCCCCTTGCCTCTAAGCTCCTCCAGTGTGGTCTGGAATACACTGAGCCCTGCTTCCCCAGCGTGACCCCTAGGTCACCAATACAGAGGTCTCTAGCCCAGTCTGCAACTGCAACAAGAGAAATGGAAATGGCGAGAGGACACCAGTTCCCTTTGCGTTCCCCTCCACTATCCACCTCTAGGGCCCCCAGACACACTGGGAACATCTGCTTCCCCAGCCACTCTTCATGCAGCTTGTGTGTCACAGCCTGAGCTGTGCTGGGCATTATCTTCCTCTCACAGCAGCCCTGGGAGGTGGATGTCAGCATCCCCATTTTACAGATCAGGAAGCTGAGGCACAGACGGACACATCGCACAACCTAGACAAGGCCACAGAGCCAGCAGGTTGAAAATGCAGAATTTGGGCCGGGGTCTCGCTGACTCCAAAAATCCATGTTCCACTGGCACTGGCCCCGGGGACTGAGGCACCCTCCCTTCTTCAGTTTGAGCAGCAGATCCACCCCACCTCTCCTACCCTGTCAACATCTGTCCCAACAAGCCAGGTTTCTGTTCTCTGAGACCTAAGCTCACGCTCTGCATTCCAGGGGGAACAGGTAGGAGCCCCAGGCCCACCCCTTGCCTGCTCTATGTGGGTCCATCCAGGTGTGAGAATTGCTCCTTGGGGTCCACTCCCTGCTCCGACTGTCAGGCCTCTTCGCTGTGAGTGGCACAAACACGCTGCCTGAGGCCTTCCTGGTGCCCACTGGAGCGGCCAGGACAATCAGGCACTTGTGTGTCTGAGCCATGGCAAGCCCTGATTCAGAGTAAATGTTTCGCCTGGTTCCTTCCATGGCTGGGGCCTGGGGCAGCTGTGATCTTGTGGATAGAAGCTGGGCTGGACTTCCGAATTCCAGGGACGGAGTGTTGGACCAGTCTGTCGCTAGCTGTGTGAAAGCCCGCTTGGGTCACTGGACATCTCTGAGCCCGGTTTCTCAATATGCAAAATGTGAAGCAAAAGGAGAACTTACTGGGGTCCTGCCTAAGGACACACATGCTGCTGCGCTTCCAGAATGACTGGAGAAAATGCTATGTTCCCACCTCAAATTGCACTTCTATTTTTTTTTTTACAAAAAAACATAGTGGACTTTTATATTCGTTTTTATATCAGCCTCTCCAGGCTGTCCACCCCTGTGTCTGAATGGAAGCTATTGCTAGGACCAGAGCTTTTACTCTCCAGTGACCAACATCAATTCTGCCTGTCTGGATGGCTTTCCTCAGCTGTTGCATAGCAACCTTCCCTGTCAGCTGCTTGTGTCTCTCAGCCCTTCCTGTGCAACACGTTTCTGTGGGACGTGACCAGACCTTAGAAGCGAAAGCCTTGACAAACCGCTATATGCTAATAGAAAATGCTATGTTCCCATCTCATTTTGAAACTGTGCTTTTTTTACAAAATCCATAGTGGACTTTTATATTCGCTTTATTTTATTTTTTATTCTTATTTTTTCTTTTTCTTTATTGAGATATAATTGACATATAACATTATATTAGTTTCGGGTGTACAACATCATGATTCATTATTTGTATATACTGTGAAATGATCACCACAATAAGTCCAGTTAACATCCATCATCACACATAGTTACAATCTTTTATGATGAGAACTTCTATTGTATTCATTTTTATACCAGCCCCTCTATATGCTAGATGCTTTATAACTATATATGCTAATATGCTTACAACTCCCAAATCTACAACCCCAGTTCGAACTTCAGCTTTGAGATCCAAATCCATATATTCATTCGTCTACTTGACATCTCCACTTGGATGTTTCAAGGGCTCCTCACAGTGAGTCTGTCTCACTGTGGTATTGCTATATCCACCACCCCCACACACTCACGTCCCCCATCTCTCTTGTTTTTAAAACTCCCATCTTCACAATCTCAGTAAATGGCACCACGATCCACACAACTACTCACTCCAGAAAATGGAAGTCAGCTACCACCACTGCCCTTTTCTCATACACTGCACCCAGATGGGAAACCTCTGCAGCTCTCCAGGGCTACCTCAGTGTGCAGCTCTCTCCCCTCCATTACCCCCAGAATATTCTAGTCACACTGGCCTCTTGGAATTCTCAGCTCTGTCTCCTTCACTTATTCACCTCTGTTTGTGTTCAATCTCCCTGTGCCGCAGCCTGTAAACTCTATCCAGGCAAGAAGTTGGGGGGAATTGGGCAATCCTGGGGATCACCTTTTTAATTTCCCTTATCTTGGGGATCAATGTCCTGTGTGGCTCGTGGAGCCACGACGTAAAGCTTTGTAACTTTTTTGGTTTATAGATATTTTGGTGGCAGAGCACTTCGGATTCTTGTTAATTCATCGTGGCTGCAAGTATAAGTATCCATCCTGGTTTTTAATTTTTTTTTTAGTGACTCTTATGCTTTAATATGTATCCAAGTTGCTATGCACAGTTAATGCATGGTGTGCATTCATGATATTTTTCCAATCTGCTTCCCCAGGGTTTTACTTCTATTCCTAAACAAGTATAAAACCAGAAAATATAGAATCATTAAGAGGACCAATGATAAGAATTAGAGGACACTTCTCATAAGGAACAGTGCAAGTCAGAAGGAAGTGGCATACCATTTTTAAAATAGTGAAACAATAATTGTCCAATCAGAATTGTATACTCAATAAATATCTTTTTAAAAATGAAGTTGAAATAAAAGGTTTTCATGCATACTGAAGCTGAAAAAATTAATCATCAGTAGATTTACCCTACAAGAAATGTTACAGGATGTCCTTCAGGCACAAGAAAAATGACTGTAAATGGAAATATGGTCTACGTAAATGAGTCAACAATAATGGAAATGGTAGATATGAAAGTAGATATAAACTATTAATTTTCACATTTAAGAATATTTTATTATTAATTATGTAAAGCAAAAATTCATAATGCATTGTGGAGTTATAACTTATGTGGAATTAGCTTCTTGGAAAATAATAGCACAAGGATGGGGGAATATAAGTGTATGTAAGATTCTAAATCTACATGTGAAGTGGTACAATATTACTTGAAGGTACATTGTGATACGTTAAAGAAGCATGAACTATAAACACTAACGTATGTATCCAAAGAATTATGACTAGTAAGCCTATATGGGAGATAAATGGAATCATGAAATGCTCATTTAACTTAAGATGTTTTAAAAGAGAAAAAATAAAACAACAGATGAGAAAATAGAAAAAAATTAACATGACAGCTTTAAATCCAACCATATCAGTAATCATATTAAATACTATTTGTCTAAAATTGGACTCCTTTCTCTTTTAAATAGAGTTTATTTTTTAGTGTAGCTTTAGGCTCATAGCAAAACTGAGCAGAAATTACAGAGCCATCCCATATACCTCCTGCCCCCACAGAGACAGAGCCTCCCCCACTGTCAACATCCTGCACCAGAGAGGTGTGTTTCTTACAATCAATGAACCTACATTGCCATATCATTATCACCCAAAGTGTATAGTTTACATTAGGACTCATTTTTGCTGTTGTACATTCCATGGGTTTGGACAACATGTAGCCACCACTACAGTATCATACAGAATAATTTCATTGCCTCCCAAATCCTCTGTGCTCCACATAACTAACTGCTCCTAACTGCTCTCCTAACTGCTAGCAACCACTGATTTTTTAACTGTCCCTATAGGTTTGCCTTTTCCAGAATGTCATATAGTTGCAATCATACAATATATACACTTTTCAGATTGGTCTCTTTCACTGGGTAATATGCACTTAAGGTTCTTGAATGTCTTTTCAGGGCTTGATAGTTCATTTCTTTTTAGTGATGAATAATATTCCATTATCTGGATGTGTCACAGTTTGTTCATCCATTCACCTACTGAAGTACATCTTGGTTTCTTCCGAAGTTACAGCATTGTGAATAAAAGTGCTATAAACATGTGTATGCAGGTTTTTCTGTGGACATAAACTTTCAGCTCATTTGGGTAAATACCAAGGAGCACAATTGCTGGACTACATGGTCAGAATAGGTTTAATTTTATGAGAAACTGTCAAACTGTCTTCCAATGTGGTTGTATAATTTTGAATTCCCACCAGATATGAAGGAGAGTTCCTGTTGATACACATCTTTGCAGGCATTTGGTATTGCCAGTGTTCTGGATTTTGGCCATTCTAATAGGAGTGTAGTGGTATCTCAGTTTTTAAATTTGCATTTCCCTAATAACATACGATGTGGGGCATGACAAATTGGATTTTAAAAAGATCCTGCTATATGCAGTGTACATGAATCCCATTGTACCTATAGGTTAAAAGTAAAAGTATGGGAAAAGATATATCATGCTACTAATAATCCAAACAAGGCTGTAATGTATATATTAATATCAGATAAAGCAGATTTCAGAATAAAATATATTGTCAGGGATAAAGAGGATCATTTATAAGAGGATTGTTTATATTTATGATTGCCTATGGAGGCCAATTCATCAAGAGGGCATAAAAATTCTAAATGTTGGGCTTCCCTGGTGGCGCAGTGGTTGAGAGTCTGCCTGCCGGTGCAGGGGACGCGGGCTCGTGCCCCGGTCTGGGAGGATCCCGCATGCCGTGGAGTGGCTGGGCCCGTGAGCCATGGCCGCTGAGCCTGCACGTCCGGAGCCTGTGCTCCGCGGCGGGAGAGGCCACAGCGGTGAGAGGCCCGCGTACCACAAAAAAAAAAGAAAAAAAAATTCTTAATGTTTATACACCTAAAAATGGAATTTAGAAATATATGAAAGAAAGGAAAATCCACAATTAGGGTCAGAGATTTGTCTTTTCTCTCCACAGTTGAACAAGTTGACTAAAAACATCAGTAAGTGTATAGAATGCTTGAAAATGCTATCACTCAAATTAATCTAATTAACATTAAAAAACTTTTATTGAGGTGTAATTGATTTAGAGTGTTGTGTTAGTTTCAAGTGTACAGCAAAGTGAATCTGTTATACAAATAAATATATCCACTCTTTTTAAGATTCTTTTCCCATATAGACTATTACAGAGTATTGAATACAGTTCCCTGTGCTATACAGTGGGTCCTGATTAGTTATCTATTTTATATATAGTAGTGTGTGTGTGTCAATCCCAATCTTCCAATTTATCCCTCCCTTCATTACTCCCTGGTAACCGTAAGTTTATTTTTATATTTGTAACTCTATTTTGGTTTTGTAGATAAGTTCATTTGTAGACTTTTTTTTCAGATTCCATATATAAGCGATATCATATATTTGTCTTTCTGTGTCTGACTTACTTCACTCAGTATGGCAATCTCTAGGTCCATCCATGTTGCTGCAAATGGCATTATTTCATTCTTTTTTATGGCTGAGTAATATTCCATTGTATATATGTACCACATCTTCTTTATCTATTCCTCTGTTGATGGACATTTAGGTTGCTTCCATGTCCTGGCTATTGTGAATAATGTTGCAATGAACACTGGGGGGCATGTATCTTTGTGAATTATGGCTTTCTCTGGGTATATGCCTAGGAGTGGGATTGCTGGATCATATGGTAGCTCTATTTTCAGTTTTTAAAGGAACCTCCATACTGTTCTCCATTTTAAGGGCACTATCCCTAACAAAAAAAAGAACACACATTGTTTTCATATGTACATGAAAATTTACCATGATAGACAATATTCTGGGCCATAAATACATCTTACCAATGAAAGAATTAACATCACCTAAAGGATTTTCCTGAAGGACAATGAAATTAAATTAGATATAAATAACAGGAATGTATCTGTAAAATTCCCAAAATATTTGCAAACGATATAACATACTCTTCAATAACATATTGGTGAAAGAAATAAAAAAAGAAATTTAGAAATTAATTTGAACTGAATGAAAAGTGAAGTACAACTTATCAAAATTTGTAGGATGCACCTAAAGCAGTCCTTAGAAACCAATTTATAGCACAAAATGCCTATATTTAAAAATCAGAATTAAATCAATCATTTAAATTTCAATATTTAGAAAAAAGAATGCAGATACAATTAAAACCAAAATAGCAGAAGAATGGAAATAAGGGGAAGTGTAGCAGTCACTGAGGTAGACAACAAAAAAAAGAAATAGGGCTTCCCTGGTGGTGCAGTGGTTGAGAGTCCGCCTGCTGATGCAGGGGACGTGGGTTCGTGCCCCGGTCTGGGAAGATCCCACATGCCACGGAGCAGCTAGGCCCGTGAGCCATGACCGCTGGGCCTGTGCATCCAGAGCCTGTGCTCCACAACGGGAGAGGCCACAACAGTGAGAGGCCCGCATACCACAAAACAAAAAAAGAAAGAAAGAAATAGAGGAAATTAAAGAGATCAAATCTGATCTTTAAGAATATCAGTACAAGTGATAAGCCTCTATCCAGAATAATTAGGGGAATAAAAGAAATAAAACCGTCATCGGATTAATGGATAAAGAAGATGTGGCACATATATACAATGGAATATTACTCAGCCATAAAAAGAAACGAAATTGAGCTATTTGTAATGAGGTGGATAGACCTAGAGTCTGTCATACAGAGTGAAGTAAGTCAGAAAGAAAAAGACAAATACCGTATGCTCACACATATATATGGAATTTAAGAAAAAAAATGTCATGAAGAACCTAGGGGTAAAGAAGGAATAAAGACGCAGACCTCCTAGAGAACGGACTTGAGGTTATGGGGGGGGGGAAGGGTGTACTGTGACAGGGCGAGAGAGAGTCATGGAC
>NW_020838556.1:0-12783 GCF_003676395.1 Aethalodelphis obliquidens
TGTGTGTGTGTGTGTGTGTGTGTGTGTGTGTGTGTGTGTGTGTGTGTGTGTGTGTGGCGCAGGGGGCGGGGGGGGGGGTGGTGAACATGCATACGGGCCTGTGTGAGGGCATACAAGATCTCCAAGCACCGAGGATGGGGTGGGCCTGGGCTAGAAGGTCAACGGGGCTGGACTCCAGGCCCAAATGGGCCTTATCCCAGCCGGAGCCATGTCAGGCTTCCACTCTCTGAGCCCCAGGCTCCTGAGATGTAAAGCCGGGGACACTGCCTAGAGGGCAGGTGCTGAACGAGATGGGGGCTGTACCACCCCACCTGGTGCTCGCAGTCAGCATGTGCTCCCTTTCCCCAAGCCTCCCTGGAATTGCCCTCCCCCCAACACTCACATTCCCCCCCACCCCACACTCACACCAGACACCCATCCCTCTGGTGTTAAGACATGGGCTGGGGAATGGCTTCCTCAGCCAGAGCAGCACACGAGGAAGGCCTGAGTGGGAGGCAAAGTGAACTCAGTCGATACTCACTTCTGCTTCACAAAGTCCTCTGTAATGAGTTTCCTCAGATCGCCCAGGAATGGGTGCCTCACCCTGAGTGCAAGGAAAGGAATGCATGACTAGAGACAGTGGCAGTGCCCGGGGTGGGCGGGAGCACTCCCAGCAGGACTGAGAGCTTCCCAGCCTGTGGGGTGTCCCCATGGATGCCTGGGCCGGCAGCAGAGGCCAGACGGCCACTTGTCAGCGACGCCCCAGGGAGGGGTTTGACGGAGCCCCCAGGTCCGATGGTTTCTCTTAGTTCTCATCTGGGAACAGAGAAGGCACACGGAGCAGAGGGGGTGCTCAGTGCTCAGGACCGTTTCCCCACGCACCCTGGTGGGACCCTTTGCGCTCTACCTAGTCCAGGACGCCACGCCCCGCAGAGACCACTAGGCCACTGCAATCCCGGGGCCTCTTGTGCCCAAGGACAGACACACTGAGGAGTGGGAGCCGAGAGACCCCAATCATACCCGGGGCGCAGTCCCATCTTGCGTAGTGCCTCCCAGAGGACAGCTGCGAGGGGAGATGAGGTACAAGAGTTTAGCACACGGAGGTGAGACGGCGGGCAACCCCCCAGCTGCAGGTCCAGCCACTCACCCTCGCTGGCACGGTTGCCGTTCATGAAGATGACGCCCAGAATCACCAAGAGGAGACTCAGTCTGGGAGTGTCCTTGGTCCTGAAGGTGTAGAAAGAGGGATCCTGTCCAGCAGCCATTTTCCCGGGGGGACCACAGCCGGCTCACTCAACTAGCCTCTCCCAGATTGCTGGGCTACAGGGCAGCTCCTCCTACTCTGTATGGCTTGTGCTACCTGGTCCAGACAATTCATTCCTCGGCCTGAGACTGAGCCCCTTCATCCATCAAATGGGGATGCTAACACCTCCTCCCAGGGCTCTGCCGAGGATGGGGTTAGGCAGGGAGCAAACGGTTGGCAACCCTGTGTCCAGAGGCACATCCAGACCTTCCCTGCCCTTTGTGCATTGCGTCGGGAGCACAACTCCACTGGAGAGCACCCCCACACCCCCGTCCCCCTCCCGAGGCCCACTCTGCCAAGCCCTGGCCAGGACCTTAGCAGGGAGAGGCAACCAAGGAGCTTGCTTTCCTAGGAAGGTGGGGGTGGGGAAGGGTGGGCAGGGGCGAAACCCGGAGAGCAGCAAATCCTCGGCCCAGGCTACTGCCCCTGCCAGCCCTTAACTGCTCAGCACCGCTAACTCTGGGTGGGAGCCGTGCTAGGCCCCCCAACCCCACTTTCCCGTTTCTCTGAGAGGAGCGGGGAGGCACCACCAAGGAAGGCCACCACCCTCCTGTGCTCTCTCACTTTCCCAGGAGGCGGGCTGACGAATCCCGTGTGCAGACAAGAATGTAGAGGTGTTCTTCCTTGTCGATTTCCTTCAGGTGGATCCCAAACTTCTACATGGGGGAGAAAACAGAATGTGAGATCAAACATCCATGTTGGGTGTCCTGCAGGCAGTCACTCAATTCCCCGTTAGAGCTTTTCCTTGGCGGGGAGCCCCAAGCCCTGGGGGAGGAGGAAGAAGAGAGGCCGCAGAGGAAGTACCCTGTGGGAGCACTGACACTGGCTGAGACAATGGGATCCACCTCAGGAGACCACAGACACTCAGAGAGCACGAAGGGCAAGAAGGAGGGAAGGAGGCAGGCAGAGGAAGCTCCCAGGTGGAGAGGCCAGGGAGGGCTTCCTTCCAGAGCACATAGTCCTGCCCTTGGGCCTCGAGGGGATGCAGGGGGCAAGGGTTCCCTGCGGCCCCTGCTCCACAGAGCTGCCCCCGGCCCCGCACCCACCTTTTCCAGAGTGTACGTTGCTCGTTCAATGATCTCAGGGAAATGTTCATCGTATTCTCGGATGACATCCTTCAGCATGTCTGCAGGAGGGGAGGGGTGGGCAAAGCACCGAGGCTGAGCAGGGGCCACAGAGCTGCAGCTTTTCTGTCAGCCCTGCTGAAGGGAGCACACTCAGGACCCCACACCGTGCAAATGGAGCCATCAGCCAGGCCTGATGTGTGTGTGTGGGCATCTGATGGGAGGCCCACAGGGCAGGGTTGTGGGAGGGGGGAAGGGCAGAGCTCAGGGAGGGGGCACAGGTTGCCCACCTGAGCGCTTGATGGGGATCTTCTTGTAGTCTTTAATCATCAGATATTTCACCAACTTATTTGCCTGGAGAAGGAGGGAGCACACGGGTAGACCAAGGCGTGGGCGACCTCAAAGAACAGGCCCGCAAGGGAGGAGAGGAGCGAGATGGGGGAAGGGCAGGCTTCTTACCCTCTCTTGCAGAAGGGTCACATTGCGGGGTGGCAAGCACAGTACGTGCCTTGAGGGTACCTGGGACCTCAGGGCCATGGGGGGCCGAGGGGCCATCTGAGGCCGCACAGTTGTCAGTGGGGGCTGCGATGCCCTCCAGGTCGGTGGGACCGCAGGAGGCTCTCTCTCCTCCTCGCTGCTCTCATATTCGTCATCCAGGTGCTTGGACTGTACCATTAGACAGAGGAGAGACTCAGGGCTACCAGGCTACCCGTGCAAAAGCACCTGGCACACATCTTAACCAGAGCAGGTACTTGGAGATAAGGGTAGTAGGAACAGCGGATGACACGTGCCGAGTGCTTACTAAGTGCCAGGCACTGAGCCAACCGCTTCTCCCTCCAGGCCTGAGGGTAGGGACTACGTGGAGTAAAAACATGCTAGTTAACCTGTCTTGGAGAAACATGCACAAGCTGAGAGAAGAGGGGAGGGAAGGAGAGGGAAGGAGAGGGGAGGGGAAGGGAGGGGATGCGGGGAGGGAGAGGAGGAGGCAGAGAGGAGAGGGCCCAGAAAGCAGGGGAGCAAGGGGGGTTGGAGACAGCAGGGAGGTCTCACCTTCTTTGTCCTCTTGCCTCCCATCCTGGCCCAGGGCTCCGCACTCTGCTGAGAGGTGGCAGCTGCACCCTCAGGCTCAGGGATGCTCGTGGCCATCTTGGCCTTGGCAGCAGCTGCTGCCACAACATTCTGAGGCTCCACCCACCGAGTCTTGGCGAGAGCCTTCCCAGACTTGGTCGTCTTTGGCCGGGTGGCTGCCCCCTCCCCGGCAGAGGCTGCCTGGGGCCCCCCGGAGGCAGCACTGGGGCCCTCTGTGGCAGCCTCTTGGGCCGGGGCAGGTCTCTTGGGGCGTGGGAAGGCCATGCCACTGACACCTGCCGGCTGGGTGAAATCAAAGACATCGTTCTGACCCAGGAAGGCTGTTTTGGGCCGGGTGGCATCCATCTCACTGGCACGTGGGGCCTGGGAGAAAGCACAGGCCGTACTAGGGCCCTCGGCAGCAGCCTCCTGGGCCCGGGAGGATGTCTGGGGCTGCGTGGACCTTGCTGGAGCCCCGGGGGTGGCCATCTCGCTCTTGACTAGCATCTGGGAGCTGTGCGGAGAAGCAAGGCTTGTCTCAAGGGTGGCTGCCTGAGCCTCGGCAGCGGATGTCATGGGCTGGGTATCGCCTCCTGAGCCCTGGTCTGTGGCCACTGAGTGGTTAGCGACCACCTGATGGTAGGTGGCACGGGCAGCAGCAGCAGCGGCCCGAGCAGCTTGGTTAGAGGAGGCGGCCCGGGCTACGTTGGCAGCACGGGCAGCCGGCTCGTTGGCAAGTGTTTCTGGATCCATCCGAAATGCCTCCAGCAGAGTCCTGGCCAGCATAGGGTTTTCAAGTTCCCAGGGCTCATTCTGCAAGACCAGGGAGGGGAGGGCAAGGCAGACAGCTGTACACACTCGCCCTGTGCTGGCCAGCCCCCGACCAGCCCCCAGACCCTCCCAAATCCCCCTTCTCCCAGCAGGAGAGGGAAGGTTTGGTGAAGCTGGGCAGTCCTTCCCCATTCAACTCCAGCCTTCACCCACCCCCTCCTCCCATCCTCCCTGACGTCGCAGGAGGGAAGGCCCAGGGCTAGCAGGTGGCCGACAAGGGGCCTCACCGCTAAGATGCGAAAGCCTGGACCCAAGCTCCCAAAGGCTCTGAGGATACGGATGTCAAAGCTGGTGAGGGCTCCGTAGCCTCCAAAAGCACCAAATTCTTCATAGTCGTTGCCTTCAACCATGTCTTCCTCCCCGACTTCATCACTACCCTCGTCCATGTCTTCAACGTTGTACCCTTCAGATTCTTTGTGGTAGCTTCCCTCAGCCATGCTGGGGGTCCCAAGGAGAAGAGAGCTCAGCCTGAGAGGGACGGGGAGGCCTCTTCAGGGGGAGGGGGGCAGGACCCAGCAGGAGGCCGGATCTCTCAGGAAGTGGGGAGCTGCAATCATCAGGTTACCAGGCAGTATAAGGTCGGGGTGGGTGGGGGAGTGAAGGCTGCTGGGGTAGATTCCCTCAGAGACAGAGCCCTAAGAGAAGGATAGAGGAGGTCGGAGGAGTCCCTACACTGAAAGGGGAGTTTAGGACAGGCAGGCTCCCCGGCCCAGCGGCCGGATTTGAACAAGGGGTGCACTGGTGGGCCTGGGTCCAAAGAGTCCCATAGGAGATGCGTTGAGAGAGGGAGAAATAAAGCGCCTGAATTTAATGCCTGGAGCAGGGGGCCAGGACGGTGGGGAGGAGAATGACATGAGAGGGCTGAGACAAACGGGGACCGCTGGAAGCTCTGGGAAAATGAATCCCAGGGACCCTCTAAGTGCCGGTGGGGGGATTCAGCTGATTCAGGTCTAGGTTGGGCTCATACAGGAGCGCTCAAGGTGTATGGGGTGGGGGTCTTCGGGCTAGGTGAGGCTCGAACTGGAGCGCTGGAGGTCTCAGAGGCCAGGACTGCAACTCCAGGAAGGGGGCAAAACGTTCAGTTCCACTGGATTGATCTCAGAGTGTTTGGGGTGGAGGTGGGGCCTCCGCTCTAAGGAAGCTCAGCACGGAGCACACGGGTCTGTTAAAGGGGTTCGGATGGTGGGCTCCGGTGTAAGTAGGGCTCGGATCGGGGAGCCTGCGTCTGATGGCGGTGGAGGGGGGAGGCTCCTATCTAGACCGCGGGTCTAAGGGGGTTCAGGTTCTGCGTGCTTGGGCTTTGTTCAGATCCGGGGGCGGGGGATTGGGGATGGGGAGGGCACAGCGTACCCTCGTTCCACTCGCTCTCTCCCGGTCCTGTCTGGGGCTGGATCCTTACCTTCCCTGGGGCTCCAATGGCGTCCGTCCTCAGCACCAGGAACCCCGCAGCCGCGCCCTCGCCTACCGCTGCCAGCACAGCAGCTCCGACCACCCCGCCCCTTTTCTCCGCGCAACGCCCCCCCTCCCCGCCGCGCGGCTGGGCAGCCTGCGCATGCGCGGACCCCTCCAGCCGGCCCGCTTTCCCAACAAAAGCCTTTCCCACCAGGTCCCCTGTGCGCATGCGATTCCGCCAGTGGGTGGGCGGGGTAGGGGGGCGTTTTCTCCTTCCCGCCAGATTCCCCTCACCGTTCCCCACCTCCGCCTCCGCGCCCCCGACCGCAGGCGCGGGCACTCACACCCTGTACTGCGGTTCCAACCCATCCATCATATACCCTCAGTCCCCCCACTTTTGCACAATGCTTCTCAGCCCTGCCCTCCCCCTTGCCTCTAAGCTCCTCCAGTGTGGTCTGGAATACACTGAGCCCTGCTTCCCCAGCGTGACCCCTAGGTCACCAATACAGAGGTCTCTAGCCCAGTCTGCAACTGCAACAAGAGAAATGGAAATGGCGAGAGGACACCAGTTCCCTTTGCGTTCCCCTCCACTATCCACCTCTAGGGCCCCCAGACACACTGGGAACATCTGCTTCCCCAGCCACTCTTCATGCAGCTTGTGTGTCACAGCCTGAGCTGTGCTGGGCATTATCTTCCTCTCACAGCAGCCCTGGGAGGTGGATGTCAGCATCCCCATTTTACAGATCAGGAAGCTGAGGCACAGACGGACACATCGCACAACCTAGACAAGGCCACAGAGCCAGCAGGTTGAAAATGCAGAATTTGGGCCGGGGTCTCGCTGACTCCAAAAATCCATGTTCCACTGGCACTGGCCCCGGGGACTGAGGCACCCTCCCTTCTTCAGTTTGAGCAGCAGATCCACCCCACCTCTCCTACCCTGTCAACATCTGTCCCAACAAGCCAGGTTTCTGTTCTCTGAGACCTAAGCTCACGCTCTGCATTCCAGGGGGAACAGGTAGGAGCCCCAGGCCCACCCCTTGCCTGCTCTATGTGGGTCCATCCAGGTGTGAGAATTGCTCCTTGGGGTCCACTCCCTGCTCCGACTGTCAGGCCTCTTCGCTGTGAGTGGCACAAACACGCTGCCTGAGGCCTTCCTGGTGCCCACTGGAGCGGCCAGGACAATCAGGCACTTGTGTGTCTGAGCCATGGCAAGCCCTGATTCAGAGTAAATGTTTCGCCTGGTTCCTTCCATGGCTGGGGCCTGGGGCAGCTGTGATCTTGTGGATAGAAGCTGGGCTGGACTTCCGAATTCCAGGGACGGAGTGTTGGACCAGTCTGTCGCTAGCTGTGTGAAAGCCCGCTTGGGTCACTGGACATCTCTGAGCCCGGTTTCTCAATATGCAAAATGTGAAGCAAAAGGAGAACTTACTGGGGTCCTGCCTAAGGACACACATGCTGCTGCGCTTCCAGAATGACTGGAGAAAATGCTATGTTCCCACCTCAAATTGCACTTCTATTTTTTTTTTTACAAAAAAACATAGTGGACTTTTATATTCGTTTTTATATCAGCCTCTCCAGGCTGTCCACCCCTGTGTCTGAATGGAAGCTATTGCTAGGACCAGAGCTTTTACTCTCCAGTGACCAACATCAATTCTGCCTGTCTGGATGGCTTTCCTCAGCTGTTGCATAGCAACCTTCCCTGTCAGCTGCTTGTGTCTCTCAGCCCTTCCTGTGCAACACGTTTCTGTGGGACGTGACCAGACCTTAGAAGCGAAAGCCTTGACAAACCGCTATATGCTAATAGAAAATGCTATGTTCCCATCTCATTTTGAAACTGTGCTTTTTTTACAAAATCCATAGTGGACTTTTATATTCGCTTTATTTTATTTTTTATTCTTATTTTTTCTTTTTCTTTATTGAGATATAATTGACATATAACATTATATTAGTTTCGGGTGTACAACATCATGATTCATTATTTGTATATACTGTGAAATGATCACCACAATAAGTCCAGTTAACATCCATCATCACACATAGTTACAATCTTTTATGATGAGAACTTCTATTGTATTCATTTTTATACCAGCCCCTCTATATGCTAGATGCTTTATAACTATATATGCTAATATGCTTACAACTCCCAAATCTACAACCCCAGTTCGAACTTCAGCTTTGAGATCCAAATCCATATATTCATTCGTCTACTTGACATCTCCACTTGGATGTTTCAAGGGCTCCTCACAGTGAGTCTGTCTCACTGTGGTATTGCTATATCCACCACCCCCACACACTCACGTCCCCCATCTCTCTTGTTTTTAAAACTCCCATCTTCACAATCTCAGTAAATGGCACCACGATCCACACAACTACTCACTCCAGAAAATGGAAGTCAGCTACCACCACTGCCCTTTTCTCATACACTGCACCCAGATGGGAAACCTCTGCAGCTCTCCAGGGCTACCTCAGTGTGCAGCTCTCTCCCCTCCATTACCCCCAGAATATTCTAGTCACACTGGCCTCTTGGAATTCTCAGCTCTGTCTCCTTCACTTATTCACCTCTGTTTGTGTTCAATCTCCCTGTGCCGCAGCCTGTAAACTCTATCCAGGCAAGAAGTTGGGGGGAATTGGGCAATCCTGGGGATCACCTTTTTAATTTCCCTTATCTTGGGGATCAATGTCCTGTGTGGCTCGTGGAGCCACGACGTAAAGCTTTGTAACTTTTTTGGTTTATAGATATTTTGGTGGCAGAGCACTTCGGATTCTTGTTAATTCATCGTGGCTGCAAGTATAAGTATCCATCCTGGTTTTTAATTTTTTTTTTAGTGACTCTTATGCTTTAATATGTATCCAAGTTGCTATGCACAGTTAATGCATGGTGTGCATTCATGATATTTTTCCAATCTGCTTCCCCAGGGTTTTACTTCTATTCCTAAACAAGTATAAAACCAGAAAATATAGAATCATTAAGAGGACCAATGATAAGAATTAGAGGACACTTCTCATAAGGAACAGTGCAAGTCAGAAGGAAGTGGCATACCATTTTTAAAATAGTGAAACAATAATTGTCCAATCAGAATTGTATACTCAATAAATATCTTTTTAAAAATGAAGTTGAAATAAAAGGTTTTCATGCATACTGAAGCTGAAAAAATTAATCATCAGTAGATTTACCCTACAAGAAATGTTACAGGATGTCCTTCAGGCACAAGAAAAATGACTGTAAATGGAAATATGGTCTACGTAAATGAGTCAACAATAATGGAAATGGTAGATATGAAAGTAGATATAAACTATTAATTTTCACATTTAAGAATATTTTATTATTAATTATGTAAAGCAAAAATTCATAATGCATTGTGGAGTTATAACTTATGTGGAATTAGCTTCTTGGAAAATAATAGCACAAGGATGGGGGAATATAAGTGTATGTAAGATTCTAAATCTACATGTGAAGTGGTACAATATTACTTGAAGGTACATTGTGATACGTTAAAGAAGCATGAACTATAAACACTAACGTATGTATCCAAAGAATTATGACTAGTAAGCCTATATGGGAGATAAATGGAATCATGAAATGCTCATTTAACTTAAGATGTTTTAAAAGAGAAAAAATAAAACAACAGATGAGAAAATAGAAAAAAATTAACATGACAGCTTTAAATCCAACCATATCAGTAATCATATTAAATACTATTTGTCTAAAATTGGACTCCTTTCTCTTTTAAATAGAGTTTATTTTTTAGTGTAGCTTTAGGCTCATAGCAAAACTGAGCAGAAATTACAGAGCCATCCCATATACCTCCTGCCCCCACAGAGACAGAGCCTCCCCCACTGTCAACATCCTGCACCAGAGAGGTGTGTTTCTTACAATCAATGAACCTACATTGCCATATCATTATCACCCAAAGTGTATAGTTTACATTAGGACTCATTTTTGCTGTTGTACATTCCATGGGTTTGGACAACATGTAGCCACCACTACAGTATCATACAGAATAATTTCATTGCCTCCCAAATCCTCTGTGCTCCACATAACTAACTGCTCCTAACTGCTCTCCTAACTGCTAGCAACCACTGATTTTTTAACTGTCCCTATAGGTTTGCCTTTTCCAGAATGTCATATAGTTGCAATCATACAATATATACACTTTTCAGATTGGTCTCTTTCACTGGGTAATATGCACTTAAGGTTCTTGAATGTCTTTTCAGGGCTTGATAGTTCATTTCTTTTTAGTGATGAATAATATTCCATTATCTGGATGTGTCACAGTTTGTTCATCCATTCACCTACTGAAGTACATCTTGGTTTCTTCCGAAGTTACAGCATTGTGAATAAAAGTGCTATAAACATGTGTATGCAGGTTTTTCTGTGGACATAAACTTTCAGCTCATTTGGGTAAATACCAAGGAGCACAATTGCTGGACTACATGGTCAGAATAGGTTTAATTTTATGAGAAACTGTCAAACTGTCTTCCAATGTGGTTGTATAATTTTGAATTCCCACCAGATATGAAGGAGAGTTCCTGTTGATACACATCTTTGCAGGCATTTGGTATTGCCAGTGTTCTGGATTTTGGCCATTCTAATAGGAGTGTAGTGGTATCTCAGTTTTTAAATTTGCATTTCCCTAATAACATACGATGTGGGGCATGACAAATTGGATTTTAAAAAGATCCTGCTATATGCAGTGTACATGAATCCCATTGTACCTATAGGTTAAAAGTAAAAGTATGGGAAAAGATATATCATGCTACTAATAATCCAAACAAGGCTGTAATGTATATATTAATATCAGATAAAGCAGATTTCAGAATAAAATATATTGTCAGGGATAAAGAGGATCATTTATAAGAGGATTGTTTATATTTATGATTGCCTATGGAGGCCAATTCATCAAGAGGGCATAAAAATTCTAAATGTTGGGCTTCCCTGGTGGCGCAGTGGTTGAGAGTCTGCCTGCCGGTGCAGGGGACGCGGGCTCGTGCCCCGGTCTGGGAGGATCCCGCATGCCGTGGAGTGGCTGGGCCCGTGAGCCATGGCCGCTGAGCCTGCACGTCCGGAGCCTGTGCTCCGCGGCGGGAGAGGCCACAGCGGTGAGAGGCCCGCGTACCACAAAAAAAAAAGAAAAAAAAATTCTTAATGTTTATACACCTAAAAATGGAATTTAGAAATATATGAAAGAAAGGAAAATCCACAATTAGGGTCAGAGATTTGTCTTTTCTCTCCACAGTTGAACAAGTTGACTAAAAACATCAGTAAGTGTATAGAATGCTTGAAAATGCTATCACTCAAATTAATCTAATTAACATTAAAAAACTTTTATTGAGGTGTAATTGATTTAGAGTGTTGTGTTAGTTTCAAGTGTACAGCAAAGTGAATCTGTTATACAAATAAATATATCCACTCTTTTTAAGATTCTTTTCCCATATAGACTATTACAGAGTATTGAATACAGTTCCCTGTGCTATACAGTGGGTCCTGATTAGTTATCTATTTTATATATAGTAGTGTGTGTGTGTCAATCCCAATCTTCCAATTTATCCCTCCCTTCATTACTCCCTGGTAACCGTAAGTTTATTTTTATATTTGTAACTCTATTTTGGTTTTGTAGATAAGTTCATTTGTAGACTTTTTTTTCAGATTCCATATATAAGCGATATCATATATTTGTCTTTCTGTGTCTGACTTACTTCACTCAGTATGGCAATCTCTAGGTCCATCCATGTTGCTGCAAATGGCATTATTTCATTCTTTTTTATGGCTGAGTAATATTCCATTGTATATATGTACCACATCTTCTTTATCTATTCCTCTGTTGATGGACATTTAGGTTGCTTCCATGTCCTGGCTATTGTGAATAATGTTGCAATGAACACTGGGGGGCATGTATCTTTGTGAATTATGGCTTTCTCTGGGTATATGCCTAGGAGTGGGATTGCTGGATCATATGGTAGCTCTATTTTCAGTTTTTAAAGGAACCTCCATACTGTTCTCCATTTTAAGGGCACTATCCCTAACAAAAAAAAGAACACACATTGTTTTCATATGTACATGAAAATTTACCATGATAGACAATATTCTGGGCCATAAATACATCTTACCAATGAAAGAATTAACATCACCTAAAGGATTTTCCTGAAGGACAATGAAATTAAATTAGATATAAATAACAGGAATGTATCTGTAAAATTCCCAAAATATTTGCAAACGATATAACATACTCTTCAATAACATATTGGTGAAAGAAATAAAAAAAGAAATTTAGAAATTAATTTGAACTGAATGAAAAGTGAAGTACAACTTATCAAAATTTGTAGGATGCACCTAAAGCAGTCCTTAGAAACCAATTTATAGCACAAAATGCCTATATTTAAAAATCAGAATTAAATCAATCATTTAAATTTCAATATTTAGAAAAAAGAATGCAGATACAATTAAAACCAAAATAGCAGAAGAATGGAAATAAGGGGAAGTGTAGCAGTCACTGAGGTAGACAACAAAAAAAAGAAATAGGGCTTCCCTGGTGGTGCAGTGGTTGAGAGTCCGCCTGCTGATGCAGGGGACGTGGGTTCGTGCCCCGGTCTGGGAAGATCCCACATGCCACGGAGCAGCTAGGCCCGTGAGCCATGACCGCTGGGCCTGTGCATCCAGAGCCTGTGCTCCACAACGGGAGAGGCCACAACAGTGAGAGGCCCGCATACCACAAAACAAAAAAAGAAAGAAAGAAATAGAGGAAATTAAAGAGATCAAATCTGATCTTTAAGAATATCAGTACAAGTGATAAGCCTCTATCCAGAATAATTAGGGGAATAAAAGAAATAAAACCGTCATCGGATTAATGGATAAAGAAGATGTGGCACATATATACAATGGAATATTACTCAGCCATAAAAAGAAACGAAATTGAGCTATTTGTAATGAGGTGGATAGACCTAGAGTCTGTCATACAGAGTGAAGTAAGTCAGAAAGAAAAAGACAAATACCGTATGCTCACACATATATATGGAATTTAAGAAAAAAAATGTCATGAAGAACCTAGGGGTAAAGAAGGAATAAAGACGCAGACCTCCTAGAGAACGGACTTGAGGTTATGGGGGGGGGAAGGGTGTACTGTGACAGGGCGAGAGAGAGTCATGGAC
>NW_020838557.1:0-12758 GCF_003676395.1 Aethalodelphis obliquidens
TCAGTCTTGGGCCTTGTTCTGTAAACAGAGGCCTGACATACTTAATTGGTCCCAGAGGTTGGAAAAGGAGGCCTTGACTCACACAGACATGAAACTTAGCCTAATTAAATACTAATTACTCATAAGAGCCTTGTTTACCTAAACTTCCCATAAACCAAGTTTGGTATGAAATGAGAGCAGGCATAAAGGAGCAGAATCACTGCTCGGAAAATGACATCAATTCAGTCCTTTCTTCAGAAATGATGTTGCTAATTGCACAAGAATCAACAATACACGAGTTGATAAATCCCACACTTAGGGGCTGTGAACAGCTTTCCTACATTCCTAGGGAGCTCTGTGTTTGGAATGGGTACAATGAAAGGAAGAATCGTTGGCCATCTGAAGCCACTTTGGATGAAAGAAGCAGAATTCTCCGTATTTCTATATATCGCTGTAATGAGAGAATCTGTCAAGGACATGAATGATTGCATGCTTACGACTCTAGTAAGATATCAGGAAAAGAGGCCTGGTAATGTGAGTTTCCCTTGGCCTTGGGTGCTGGCTGAGGTTCGGGCATCCAGCCACCCTCTCTGTCTGAGTGGAGACCTGAGAGGGAGCCAGAGGGAGGAACAGCATTAAAACTTCCTTGCAGGACAAAAACAAACCACTTACTACTTAACTTTTTATGGTCCATTTGTTCAAGAAATGGAGCGTCTCAATCACGAATGCTGTTATAGACACTAGATACAGTGGAGAAAAAGACAAACTAAATTGCTGTTTTTATGCAGCTTATGTTGTGGTTGAAGTCATAAAATCAAAATTATTTAAATAAGAAAAAAAATATGTGAGGAAAGCTTTGGACTTAGAAAATCTGGTCTCTCATCCCAGCGTTGCAGCTTGCTTGCTGGGGACCCTGAGTGATGAGTCCTTTGACCCCCGCTTTAGACCTTAAGGTCTCATTTATCTTGGGTGGAAATGACCACATTTCCCAAAACAGCCCTTCCAGCCCGATCTTTGTAAGGGGAGATCTGAGTACAGTCCAGTGGGGAAGGGCTGGGCTTTGAAGTAAAGCATTTGGGTTGCTCAGTGATTTGAGTCTCTGATCTTGGTCAAGTCATTTAACCTCTCTAAGTTTAGTTTTCTTGCTGTGAAATGAGATGATAATGTTTGTTCAATTGAGATCCCACAGGCAAGACAACACTCTGCTCCTGACGTGCCCTTGTACCTGGTACCTGGCCGCAGCTCCCCTGGGGAGCTTACCTGTGAAAAAGGTTTTGCAGGGCAAAAACAATGGTCATTTTGCTAGTGAAGCAACCCAGAAAGTGGGCAATTTCCCCCCAGTTGCCCAGCCTAAGAAGGTTTGGCTCACAATGGAAAAGGCGTCCCACCCCCTCCTTCATTCTGAACATCTGTGGTCTGAAGAACTGGAAAATTACCTTCAAATGAGAAAAAAATTCCTGGCGGCACATACTTTCATTATCCACACTGAGTTTGTGCTCCTTTTGGGAAATGTGTCCAGTTGAACACGTCGGGGCCATTTTTCACACGGCCCGTCCTGGCTCTGAGAGACCAGCAAGAGGGGCAGAGGGACCCGGGCTTGGGCTGCTGTGCGCCAGCTGTGCCCCTCGGGGTGCCTCTGGCAGAGGCCGGCCCTCCCGCGTCCACGTGTCAGGAGACGATTCCTGCGACCACGGACAACTGACCCCCCAGGGGCCTTGTGGTAGAAACCTCGAGGGCAAGGCTGCAGCAGTGGTCCAACGCAATACCATCATTTCTTCTAATTTCCAGAACATGATAGATGATTAACAACACAAGACTGGGATCCAGAACTTACAGAGAACCTGCAGAAATCACTAAGAAAGAGACAAGCGAACCGATTAAAAAATGGGCAAAGGTCCTGAGCCGGTGCTTTACAGTAGAGCAGGGTCCGCAAATGAAGGCCCCTCAGGCCAAATCCCACCCCCCAGCCTGGTTTATAAATAGTTCTATTGGAAGAAAGCCACACCCGTTCACTCCCATGTGGTCAAGGGCTGCTTCTCTCTACAGCAGTGGGGCTGATGAGTTGGGGCAGAGACTGTGTGGCCTGTAAACTATCAGTCCCTTTCAGAAAAATCTGCAGATCCAAGAGCCCACTAAGCATATGAAAAGGTGCCCAACGTTATTAGCCAAGAGGAACATGCAAACCGAACCCATAGTAAATTACTTCGTGCAGCTATTAGAATGGCTAAAATTCCAGAGACTGACCAGTGTGACAATGGTGGGACAGCTGGGGCTCTCAGACATCCGTGGCTGAAGTGCAGAGTGATACCACCTTGGAAACTCTTCTGCTGTATCCCCTACAGGTAAACACACATGTTTCCATGACCAGCGGTTCCTGGGTTTGTGTAAGTCAGGTGAGATGGGGGCTCGGGCCACCAACCGACACTCGTGAGAATGTCCATAATCATCGTCATGTATAATAGTCCCAAACATGAGCTAACCCAAATGGTCATCAGTTGTAGAACAAGTTGAATCAACTGTGCTATGTTCACATAATGGGACGGTACACAGTAAACAAACAAACAGTTGTTCCAGGCGAGGACACGTCACAGACACAGTGTCGAGCGAAAAAAGATCCCAGCGCGTGTACTGTGTGAACCCACCTGCAGGAAGTCCAGTGACACGTGGTGCTGGGTGTCGGGACAGAAGCGGCCTCCAGCCTGGGGATTCTTGATGGGGGTTGCTATTGACCAGGGGGCCTGCTGGGGCCTGGAAAGTTCTACCTATTGCTCGGGGAGGTGTCCCATGCTGGAGACGTACGTTAAAGGTCCCTGAATGGTACCCCGAACATTCAAGCACTTGCAGTGCAAGTGTGGTATCTCAGTAAAAAAGAAGAAGATTAAAGAAAAGAAAGACCGGGAGTCCTTCTGGACTTGAACCTTCACACCAGCAGTGGCCACTGCAGAGTGTTTTTTTTTTTTTTTTTTTAACATCTTTATTGGAGTCTAATTGCTTTACAATGGTGTGTTAGTTTCTGCTTTATAACAAAGTGAATCAGTTATATATACACATATGTTCCCATATCTCTTCCCTCTTGCGTCTCCCTCCCTCCCACCCTCCCTATCCCACCCCTCTAGGTGGTCACAAAGCACCGAGCTGATCTCCCTGTGCTATGCGGCTGCTTCCCACTAGCTATCTATTTTATGTTTGGTAGTGTATATATGTCCATGCCACTCTCTCACTTTGTCACAGCTTACCCTTCCCCCTCCCCATATCCTCAAGTCTGGTCTCTAGTAGGTCTGTGTCTTTATACCCGTCTTACCCCTAGGTTCTTCATGACTTTTTTTTTTCTTATATTCCATATATATGTGTTAGCATACGGTATTTGTTTTTCTCTTTCTGACTTACTTCACTCTGTATGACAGACTCTAGGTCCATCCACCTCACTACAAATAATTCAACTTTGTTTCTTTTTATGGCTGAGTAATATTCCATTGTATATATGTGCCACATCTTCTTTATCCATTCATTCGATGATGGACACTTAGGTTGCTTCCATGTCCTGGCTATTGTAAATAGAGCTGCAATGAACATTTTGGTACATGACTCTTTTAGAATTATGGTCTTCTCAGGGTATATGCCCAGTAGTGGGATTGCTGGGTCATATGGTAGTTCTACTTGTAGTTTTTTAAGGAACCTCCATACTGTTCTCCACAGTAGCTGTATCAATTTACATTCCCACCAACAGTGTAAGAGGGTTCCCTTTTCTCCACACCCTCTCCAGCATTTATTGTTTGTAGATTTTTTGATGATGGCCATCCTGACCAGTGTGAGATGATATCTCATTGTAGTTTTGATTTGCATTTCTCTAATGATTAATGATGTTGAGCATTCTTTCATGTGTTTGTTGGCAATCTGTATATCTTCTTTGGAGAAATGTCTATTTAGGTCTTCTGCCCATTTTTGGATTGGGTTGTTTGTTTTTTTGTTATTGAGCTGCATGAGCTGCTTGTATATTTTGGAGATTAATCCTTTGTCAGTTGCTTCATTTGCAAATATTTTCTCCCATTCTGAGGGTTGTCTTTTGGTCTTGTTTATGGTTTCCTTTGCTCGGCAAAAGCTTTTAAGTTTCATTAGGTCCCATTTGTTTATTTTCGTTTTTATTTGCATTTCTCTAGGAGGTGGGTCAAAAAGGATCTTGCTGTGATTTATGTCATAGAGTGTTCTGCCTTTGTTTTCCTCTAAGAGTTTGATAGTTTCTGACATTTAGGTCTTTAAGTCTTTGTGCTTATTTTTGTGTATGGTGTTAGGGAGTGTTCTAATCTCATACTTTTACATATACCTGTCCAGTTTTCCCAGCATAACTTATTGAAGAGGCTGTCTTTTCTCCACTGTATATTCTTGCCTCCTTTATCAAAGATAAGGTGACCATATGTACGTGGGTTTATCTCTGGGCTTTCTATCCTGTTCCATTGTTCTATATTTCTGTTTTTGTGCCAGTACCATACTGTCTTGATTACTGTAGCTTTGTAGTATTGTCTGAAGTCAGGGAGCCTGATTCCTCCAGCTCCATTTTTCGTTCTCAAGGTTGCTTGGCTGTTCGGGGTCTTTTGTGTTTCCACACAAATTGTGAAATTTTTTGTTCTAGTTCTGTGAAAAATGCCAGTGGTAGTTTGATAGGGATTGCATTGAATCTGTTGATTGTTTTGGGCGCAGAGTCGTTTTCACAAGGTTGATTCTTCCAATCCAAGAACATGGTATATCTCTCCATCTATTTGTATCATCTTTAATTTCTTTCATCAGTGTCTTATAATTTTCTGCATCTACAGGCCAATATCACTGGTGAACATAGATGCAAAAATCCTCAACAAAATACTAGCAAACAGAATCCAACAGCACATTAAAAGGATCATACACCATGATCAAGTGGGGTTTATTCCAGGAATGCAAGGATTCTTCAATATACGCAAATCAACCAATGTGATACACCATATTAACAAATTGAAGGAGAAAAACCATATGATTATCTCAATAGATGCAGAGAAAGCTTTCAACAAAATTCACCACCCATTTATGATAAAAACCCGCAGAAAGTAGGCACAGAGTGAACTTTCCTCAACATAATAAAGGCCATATACGATAAACCCACAGCCAACATCATCCTCAATGGTGGAGTTTTAACTAGAATTCACACTGCAATACCTTTTAAGCTTTGCCCTAAAAAGAACGAACATTTCAGAATGTACTAAAGTCTTCTGTAGTAACCTGTTTCTCTCCCTCCGCCCCCCATCCCCACCAAAGCTGAGGACACTAGCTATGGCCCTGGCCTGATCCCTGATGTAGATGTGTTTTGAGGTGACACCTGTGGGGTGTATGTGTGACTCATACTGAGGGGACCAAGGACCGAGGCTTGTGCCAGTCCTGCCCTGGTGGCCACGGAGGCCAGTCCTATTCACTGGAAGGCAGATGTGCTGGAGGTGGTGCCTCCCCAGGGTCAGCTGGTCCCATCGTGGGTCCAGGAGGAGATCACAAGGGCCATGGTCTTTCTAGGTGAACCCAAGCCCCACCTTAATGGAGCAAATACCGAGGACCCCCATCATACCTCTGACAGGAAAGCATCCCTACCCCATGATGCACAGGACTCCAGTGGATGCAGGATCACAGGTGCGAAGGAAGGAAAGCTAAGGCAGCACCTTTTGGTCTCAAAGCAGGTGAATGTTTCCTATTAGGTATTGGGATGATGTCTGCTGCTCTCAGACTGTCCCTGGGAAAGACTCAATGGTTTCCCAATGGTCTCCCACGGGTTGGGATTTTGGGTCCGACTGGATCATCCGGTAGTGGAGGGTGGAGTCACATCGGAAATGTCCTGGTACCTCCCCCATCACTGCACACGCATGTGAAACGCTGCTCAGCTGAAGTGCTCACGTAACAGGGCTTGAGGATAGGCAGGTCCATGAACGCCTTTTCCTGGTAGGTTTGACTTAAAGCCACCTCTTCACTCACCCCCAGTGAAGGTGAGGAGCCACACAGAAAGAGAGTCAGTGAGACAGACTGTGAACACGTCCCAACAAGGGAACCTTTATGAGGACATGATGAGGTCACAGATGTGGCAGGACTGCCTCTCCCCGCTTTTCCTTCCTGCCCATCCTGGGGCAGAGACGGGCCTCCCAGGAGCCAAGCACAGCGAACAGAACAGAACTTGTCTTCATGGAGCATGTGCAGGATTACACGCAGGTGCAAACTATGAACTCAAGGTCATTGGTTGAGTTCATGATGAATCTGTGTCAATCCCAGGACATTCCCTAGAAGATTACTTTAAAAATATCTAAGGGGTGTGTGTGTGTGTGTGTGTGTGTGCGCGCGCACGTGTGCGTGCACGTGTGTGTTATTTTTCTGTATTGTTTTACTCTTTCCTTAAAAGTATAAGGAGTAGGGCTTCCCTGGTGGCGCAGTGGTTGAGAGTCCGCCTGCCGATGCAGGGGACATGGGTTCGTGCCCCGGTCCGGGAAGATCCCACATGCCGCGGAGCGGCTGGGCCCGTGAGCCATGGCCGCTGAGCCTGCGCGTCCAGAGCCCGTGCTCCGCAACGGGAGAGGCCACAACAGTGAGAGGCCCGCGTACTGCAAAAAAAAAAAAAAAAAAAAAGTATAAGGAGTAGATATCAGACACATTTTTCATTCTATCCTAGGTTCAGACCAGTTGAATCCCAGCTTAGAAGTTTTGCAAGGCGTCCATTTTGAAGTATCATGTGTCACCGTCTTCATTTCCTGTGGCTGCTACAACAAATGACCACAAGGGTGGGAGGGAGGGAGGCGCAAGAGGGAAGAGATATGGTGATAGATGTACAGCTGATTCACTTTGTTATAAAGCAGAAACTAACACACCATTGTAAAGCAATTAGACTTCAATAAAGATGTTTAAAAAAAACCCAAAATAACAACAACAACAAAAAAAACAAATGACCACAAATGGGGGTGCTTAAAACAACAGAAATTTATTATCTCCCCGATCTGGAGACCAGAAGTCTGAATCAAGGTGTCGGCAGGGTTGGTTCTTTCTGAAGGCCCTGAGGGAGGAATTGGTCCAGGTCCCTCTCCCAGCATCTGGGTCTCTGCCACTGTCTTCACGTGGTTTCTTCCCTGTGAGTCTGTTTTCCATAAGAACACCAGTTGCGCAGGATTAGGGGCCCACCCTAACCCAGTATGACCTCTTCTTGACTAATGACATCTTCAAGGACCCTATTTCCAGTAAGGTCACCTTCTGAGGTTGCAAGTGGACATGAATTTAGGGAGATGCTGTTCAACCCAGCACAGGCATCAAATGTGTCTATCAGTCACCTCACACTGCAGATGGGTGGAAAGACCCACCTGTGACCACATCCTGAAGACAACCTCAGGCAAAGCATTCTGGAAGGAAAAGTGTGTCATGAGCACGGGTGGGGAGGGCAAGGGCTGGCGAGCAGGTTGCCATGGTGGTGTCTCACGTCTCACGTTGTGTCTCACGTCTACCATGGTTCCCCCAGTTCTCAGGGGGTCCTGCCCTCCCTCCATGGATCATTCACAGTCCACACACCCCACACACAGGGGTCAGTGCATGGCCAGCAGCCTCTCCTCCTCCCTTGATAGTCTGGGGTCCAGAGATGATGGAGCTGTAGAGCAGCTTGTAGCTCTGGGGGTAGGAAAGGCCTCCTTGCAGGAGGGTGGCTGCCTGGGTGAGCCCCGGGGGAGGGTGCAGATTTGTCGCCCTAGCAATGGGTAGAGGACCCTCTGGGCCTAACTCAAAATACAGGAGTTCACACGGGGGTTAGCCTTTAGTGGTAAGGTGAGAGTTCTGGGTGGAGTTTTATGCCAATTGATGGCAAATCCTCCAGGATTTAGTATCCTCACCATTATGTTATGAACCTGGGAACTGGATGGGGGGTTTGCATCTCATAGGTCGTTCTCTAGCAGGGTATGTGGCTGGAGTGATGTAGTCTGTGTTTGGGGGGCGGTCAAGGGAACTCCTTCAAGTCTCAAATTCCACAAACACTGTTCCCTACACCTTTCTGTCTCAGAAATTAGTTGGTAAGGCTTGGCATTAACTTTGCCCAGGAGGAAAAAAAAAAAAAAATATATATATATATATATATATATATTTATCTGCAGCCTGTTTTTAATAAATCTTAATAGATGGGGTAGGAGCTGCCTTATTGTCTCCTCCCACTCAGAGAGTCCAATGGCGGGTAGAGATTTTATTTCAGCTTAAAGATTCTGTGTGATGCCTGAAATGAGATATTTGGAAGGCATGTGATATAGACCTGCCCATTAGTTCTAATCTTACAACTACTCGAATCTCCCAGGTTTTGTTCATCCTGACCTCATGATTCAGACTTGAAATTTCACCAGCAGTGGGAACAGCAGAGTATTCAAATAGAAAACCGGTCCCAAACTGGCCATCATTGACACTCATTGACCAAAGTGCATCAGTGAGTATTTGCCAAGGTTGAGGTCAGATGTTGGTGTGGGATGAAATGGCAGAAAAGCTGTGTTTGTGGATGACGTGAGAGCTCCACGGAGCTGTCTGATTACGTGCCTTGTCTTCCAGCATTGCTGATAACTTCTAGGGGTCTCAGGATGGGGGTTCCAATCAGGACCAGCTTCTGCCTCTTCCTCAGGTCTGGTTTCGAAGGTCCAGGAGTAACCCTCAGTCAGAAATCCAGAGAGCACTTCACCACCACCACTGTTGGGGACAGAATACCTGGGTCTCGCCCCTTGTGGCCTCTCCTTCCCTAGAAGAGTGGCAGCCCCTCCCCAGAAGCTTCCCTGGCAGGGAGGTGCTCCCTATACACACAGGAGTGGGAGCCCCCAGCCCCAGCCCTGCTCCCTGGAGGAACTGCTGTGGGTCTGATGGGTCATTGGCGAAGGCTGAGCCCTTGTGGTCCCTGCTGTCTTCCCTGGGAAGTTTGGAAGCTGGGCCAAACAATCCCCTTCCCTGAGGGCCCACAAGGAGAGTGCAACAGCCTTGGACAGAGGGTGACTCCAGAGGGAGGATGCCTTGAACACTCAGAAACAGGGACGCTTGTCACTGCTCCTATACTTGTAAAGCATGAGCCCAGGTGTGACCAACTGCACCTTTGAGCTCTCTCATCTTGTCTGTTCTGATGGACGCCGTGACTCTGAACAGAGTGTTCTATTTAAGACAGAGTTTGCTATTGGCAGAATGATTGTAAAAATATAACCAATAGGATTCATTCACATGCAACTGATAGAAACTCAGCTCTGTCTGGCTTAAACCTTAAAGGGGACTCAATGGCTCAGGGCATTTAAGAGAGGAGGATATGGGACTTCAGGAACAGCTGGATCCAGGGTCCAGCTCTCAGGACTCCGGCTCTGTCTTTTGGCTTCACTGCTTTCTCTGCAGTAGCTTAGTTCTCAAATAGGAGATCTCCAAAAGGGAGGAGATGACCAATGATGCCCCAGGCTTACAGGTTTCTTGGTGCTCATGGTTTCAAACTGAGAGAAGTTCCCTCTTTCTTAACATCTGTACTAATCTGTAAAAGGGGGCTGGGCCCGGGCTTGCAGGGGTCACATGGCCACCCTGTACTTCAGGGCTGGAGGTCATTCCCACTTGGAGGAGGGCAACTCCCAGAAAGCAGGGAAGGAGACAGCGTTGCGGGGTACCCAGCATCAGGCTTCCACTACCAGTGCTCAGAGACCAGCCTCCCCGAGGGGATGTTCCCTGGCACCTAGTGAGAGTCGGGAGACAGCAATCAGCAGAGGTTGGATGTGACAAAGAGCCTCTAAAAACCCCTGCTTGCTGACCATCTCACAACTCTGAAAACCTGAGAATGTCACCTAAATAACAGGAGAAAGGGCTGCGAGTCCCTCTGCCCCGTCCTGGGTGACAGGCGCCACGGTGAGTCCAGAGCTTTCTCCAGGCTGTGCCAGCAGACTGGTGCACTTGACATTTAAACCATATTCCAGCCCCGGGTTCCTTTGAGAGACTAGATCATCTCTGAACTGAATATCCAGGTAAATCGAGAGAAAGATTGGGAGAAGATCCCCTCTTCTGAAACGCCTGTTTCTTAGGAGAAGCACAAGGAGGAAGCGGACCAGTCCTCCTCTGTGACTCTGCACCTTCCACGGGGTCCCAGCTCAGAACCAGGGGTGAGTTCTTTCCAGTATCCCCACCCTTCTGACCCCCGCTTGGCGATCATGGAAAAACCCAGGGAGGGACGTGACTTTTCAGGGTCCATCAATGAACTTGGATGGGCAAAAAAACCCCACAACATTTTAATTTTCACTAGCTTCCGACTAAAATGTAGCATTTCCTTCATTAATTGAATGGAGGCAACACATTACAGCAGCATTAGCGGCACCTGTGATTTTGTCACCAGTCGAAATCACAGGAATTTCATACGGCATTAACGCTGTTGCGAAATCTCGAAACACCGCTTCTGCTCGTAACTGCTTTGAAATTGCAGTAGTTATTAGACCTGCCACTGATCTTATTCTACAACATGTTAATAAAAAGCACATAGATCACTTTTCCACGACTATATTTCAATATGCATTTCAATGTACAGTAACTGGTTTCATTTGTCATCCTCTGAATTTTATGTTATGCGTTTAAAAATATGATTCTGAGAAGGGGCCCATGGTCTTCACCAGCCTGCCACTGGGAGCCACAGTACGTCCTATGTGCTGGCACTGTGCTGTGAGTTTTACAAGTGTTATTAAGAGAATCCCCATAGCTACACTATGAGGTAGGTATGAAGAATTACCCCATTTAACAGATGAAAAGATTGAGGCTCACAGAGTGGATAAATTCCCCCAGGACTCAGAGTCAGTAAGTGGCAGGGTTGGAATTCAAATCCAGACAGTCTAGCAGGGAGCTACCTCACCTTCTTGACTCAGAGGTGACGGTCAAGCTCTGGCCCAGGGAGGGGGCAGATGTCAGACGTGTTCCCAAAGCCCGTGCATCCTCCAACCAAGTTCACAGGAAGGTATGAACAGAGCAGGTGCCTGTGGGCACAGGCGGGGCCTTAGGAGGCACACCCTTGAGGGAGGACAGGTGAGAACAAGAGAACCTGCCTCGGGCTATATTCGGGGACCCTTGATTTTTTCCCAAACACTCCTTGCAGGGTTCCCCAAATTTTCCTATCTGTGATATCTGACCTATACTTAGATATCTGATTTTAGGTATTTTTTTCAAAAGGAGTCATCAGAAATTTTAAAACAATAAAGAGGAGGTGCAGTGTTTTAGGCTGGTAATAATATTATCAGTTTCTGATCAGTGAGAGAGGTGATATTTTCACTCTTCCACAAAGATCTCTCCATCCCTGTTGATGACAGAGAACTTGACCCATTTCTTTCTTATTCTTTAAACTGGAAAATCCCAGTTCATAGTTAAAGCTCATGATTGACAGTGAATAAATAATGGCTCAGAGAGGGTTTAAGTTCAAAATGAACCCAAAAACTAGGGAGCGATTTCTCAATGAAGAAGATTCTGCTTCCCTGAAAGATCATGGGAGCATGCTGACTTTTCTCCCCTCCCCTCCACTCCCCTGTCCTTCCTGATGGTTCCTGGCAGGTCCTCAGCTGCCCAGCAGGTCTCTCCCCACCCCGAAGCTCCTCTCCCTGAATCACACATCAGCAGGGTTTACTTGAAATGATTATTGAACATTGCTTAGAAATGGAAACCAACCAAGGAGAGATGAGTAAAATATCCAGCTCCCCTGCTTTCTCAGTGGGAAACACTGAACGCAGCCCCTTTTCCCTGTAATTTCGTGAGCATATTTGCAGGTGCTCCCGGGTGGGGAGAACTTCTCCATGTGTCTCCAAGTGCCTGGCGCCCATCACATGCTCAGTCTGGGTGGGGTTGGGATGGATGTCGGGTAGGTGACCTGGATTGAGGTGGGAAGAGGAGGTGAGGAAGGGAAGGAGTGATGGAGGTGGGAAAGGGGAGGAAAGAGGCAGGAGGGGAGGGAGGGGAGGCGGGAAGCATCTGGAGACAAAGACGGAGCCAGGGGATCAGAGAAGGGAAGGGGCGGAGACGCTGCTCTTCACAGACTCTGGTTCACATCCTGCTCTGGCCTCACCAGCTACTGAATCTGACCTGTTTCTCACCTGGAGACTGGAGACCCTGTGCAGACCTCATAGGATCGGCGTGAAGGTGGTCCCCTCTGTGTGTAGACAGGGAGGTGGGCGCCCAGACGGTGGACACGCAGGTGATGTGGGCATGATGTCGTCTGTCACCTTGAGCTGCTGCTCACCAGGGCTCCGAGGACAGAACCTTCTCCAGTGTCTGATCTCTGTCCGTGTGTTGCCATGGGAACCCTCTCCCCGTCCTCTACCTGCTCTTCACTCTGAACCCATCCTGGCCCTTCTGGATCAGATGCCCGCAGCCGCCACCAGCCACGAGCTGTGGCACCAGAGATGGTGGCATGGCCCCCAGAGCACCTGGGACAACCCAGCTGCAGGTCAGCACTTTTCCTCCCTGAAGCTCTCAACACAGGATCCTGAGCCCCCTTGTCACCTGTTGGCCCCAGTCCCACAGGAAACAAACTGGGGGTGTCGGTACTCAGGATCCTATCGTTTCACCTCGTTCCGTGAGCGTTCTCATTTTTAGAGTGACCCGAATATCACCAGGGGAGCCCAGACTTTCCTCACTTGTCTCCCTATTCCTGAGCTCAAGGCGGCGTGAAAAGTGGGTTTATCATTTCATTGGCAGCATCGTCCTTACTAAAAACCCCACCCCCTCCACCTCCTGCCATCGTTTCCTGGCTTCCTCACCGTCACAGCTTAGAGACAATAAATAAC
>NW_020838558.1:0-12754 GCF_003676395.1 Aethalodelphis obliquidens
CATTATTCTGAATTCTTTTTCAGGTAGACTGCCTAGTTCCTCTTCATTTGTTAGGTCTGGTGGGTTTTTATCTTGCTCCTTCATCTGCTGTGTGTTTTTCTGTTTTCTCATTTTTTATCTTACTGTGTTTGGGGTCTCCTTTTTGTAGGCCACAGGTTAGTAGTTCCCGTTGTTTTTGTTGTCTGTCCCCAGTGGCTAAGGTGGGTTCAGTGGGTTGTGTAGGCTTCCTGGTGGAGGTGACTAGTGCCTGTGCTCTGTTGGATGAGGCTGGATCTTGTCTTTCTGGTGGGCAGGTCCACATTTGGTGGTGTGTTTCGGGGTGTCTGTGGAGTTATTATGATTTTAGGTAGCCTCTCTGCTAATGGGTGGTGTTGTGTTCCTGTCTTGCTAGTTGTTTGGCATAGGATGTCCAGCACTGTAGTTTGCTGGTCATTGAGTGAAGCTGGGTCTTGGTGTTGAGATGGAGATCTCTGGGAGATTTTCGCTGTTTGATATTATGTGGAGCTGGGAGGTCTGTTGTGGACCAGTGTCCTGAAGTTGTCTCTCCCACTCAGAGGCACAGCACTGACTCCTGGCTGCAGCACCAAGAGCCTTTCATTCACACACCTCAAAATAAAAGGGAGAAAAAGTAGAATGAAAGAATTAGTAAAAGTATAAAGAAAGAAAGAAAGAAAGAAAGAATGGAGGGAGGGCAGGAGGGAGGGAGGAAGAAAGGAAGGAAGGCGGGAAGGAAGGAAAAAAGGAAAGAAAGAAGATAAAGTAAAATAAAGTAAGATAAAATATAATAAAGTTATTAAAATAAAAAATAATTATTAAGAAAAATTTAAAAAAACAAAAAAGAAAATGGACAGATAGAACCCTAGGACAAATGGTGGAAGCAAAGCTATACAGACAAAATCTCACACAGAAGCATACACATACACACTCACAAAAAGAGGAAAAGGGGAAAAAATCATAAATCTTGCTCCAATTTGGGATGATTCGTTGTCTATTCATGTATTCCACAGATGCAGAGTACATCAAGTTGATTGTGGAGCTTTAATCTGCTGCTTCTGAGGCTGCTGGGAGAGATTTCCCTTTCTCTTCTTTGTTCTCACAGCTCCCAGGGGCTCAGCTTTGGATTTGGCGCTGCCTCTGCATGTAGGTCGCCGGAGGGTGTCTGTTCTTCGCTCAGACAGGACGGGGTTAAAGGAGCAGCTGATTCGGGGGCTCTGGCTCACTGAGGCCGGGGGGAGGGAGGGGCACAGAGTGCAGGGCGAGCCTTCGGCAGCAGAGGCCGGCGTAACGTTGCACCAGCCTGAGGCGCGCTGTGCATTCTCTCGGGTAAGTTGTCCCTGGATCCCGGGACCGTGGCAGTGGCGAGCTGCACGGGCTCCCTGGAAGGGGGGTGTGGATAGTGACCTGTGCTCGCACACAGGCTTCTTGGTGGCGGCAGCAGCAGCCTTAGCATCTCATGCCCATCTCTGGGGTCCGCGCTTTCAGCCGCGGCTCGCGCCCATCTCTGGAGCTCCTTTAAGCAGCGCTGTTAATCCCCTCTCCTCGCGCACCAGGAAACAAAGAGGGAAGAAAAAGTCTCTTGCCTCTTCGGCAGCTCCAGACTTTTCCCCAGACTCCCTCCCGGCTAGCCGTGGCGCACTAACCCCCTGCAGGCTGTGTTCACGCTGCCAACCCCAGTCCTCTCCCGGCACTCCAAACGAATCTTGAGCCTCAACTCCCAGCCCCTCCCTCCCCGGTGGGTGAGCAGACAAGTCTCTCGGGCTGGTGAGTGCTGGTTGGCATCGATCCTCTGGGCGGGAATCTCTCCCCGTTTTGCCCTCCGCACCCCTGTTGCTGTGCTCTCCTCCGCGGCTCTGAAGCTTTCCCCCTCCGCCACTCACAGTCTCCTCCCGAGAAGGGACTTCCTAGTGTGTGGAAACCTTTCCTCCTTCCCAGCTCCATCCCACTGGTGCTGGCCCAGTCCCTATCCTTTTGTCTCTGTTTATTCTTTTTTGTTTTGCCCTACCCACGTACGTGGGGGGTTTCTTGCCTTTTGGGAGGTCTGAGGTCTTCTGCCAGCATTCAGTAGGTGTTCTGTAGGAGTTGTTCCACGTGTAGATGTATTTCTGGTGTATCTGTGGGGAGGAAGGTGATCGCGTCTTACTCTTCTGCCATCTTCCCGGAAGCTCTCACCTTTCTGATTACTGTACTTTTGTGGTATAATCTGAAGTCAGGGAGTCTCATTCCTTCAGTTCCGCTTTTCTTTCTCAACATTGCTTTGGCTATTTGGGGTCTTTTGTGTCTCCAAACAAATTTTAGATTTTTTGTTCTAGTTCTGTAAAAAATGCCATTGGTAATTTGATAGGAATTGCATTGAATCTGTAGATTGCTTTGGATAGTATAGTCATTTTCACAATATTGATTCTTCCAATCCAAGAACATGGTATATCTCTCCATCTGTTTGTATCATCTTTAATTTCTTTCATCAGTGTCTTATAGTTTTCTGCATGTAGGTCTTTTGTCTCCTTAGGAAGGTTTATTCCTAGGTATTTTATTCTTTTTGTTGCAGTGGTAAATGGGAGTGTTTCTTTAATTACTCTCAGATTTTTCATCATTAGTGTATAGGAATGCAAGGGATTTCTGTGCATTAATTTTGTATCCTGCTCCTTTACCAAATTCTTGACTAGCTCTAGTAGTTTTCTGGTAGCATCTTTAGGATTTTCTATGTATGGTATCATGTCATCTACAGTGACAGCTTTACTTCTTCTTTTCTGATTTGGATTCCTTTTATTTCTTTTTCTTAGCTGATTGCTGTAGCTAAAACTTCCAAAACTTTGTTGAATAATAGTGGTGAGAATGGACAACCTTGTCTTTTTCCTGATCTTAGAGGAAATGGTTTCAGTTTTTCACCATTGAGGACAATGTTGGCTGTGGGTTTGTCATATATGGCCTTTATTATGTTGAGGTAAGTTCCCTCTATGCCTACTTTCTGGAGGGTTTTTATCATAAATGGGTGTTGAATTTTGTTGAAAGCTTTTTCTGCATCTGTTGAGATGATCATATGGTTTTTCTCCTTCAATTTGTTAATATGGTTTATCACATTGATTGATTTGCGTATATTGAAGAATCCTTGCATTCCTGGGATAAACCCCACTTGATCATGGTGTATGATCCTTTTTATATGCCGTTGGATTTTGTTTGCTAGTATTTTGTTTAGGATTTTTGCACGTATGTTTATCCGTCATATTGGCCTGTAGTTTTCTTTCTTTTTGACATCTTTGTTTGGTTTTGGTATCAGGGTGATGGTGGCCTCATAGAATGAGTTTGGGAGTGTTCCTCTGCTATATTTTGGAAGAGTTTGAGAAGGATAGGTGTTAGCTCTTCTCTAAATGTTTGATAGAATTCCCCTGTGAAGCCATCTGGTCCTGGGCTTTTGTTTGTTGGAAGATTTTTAATCACAGTCTCAATTTCAGTGCTTGTGATTGGTCTAATTATATTTTCTACTTCTTCCTGGTTTAGTCTCGGAAGGTTGTGCTTTTCTATGAATTTGTCCATTTCTTCCAGGTTGTCCATTTTATTGGCATGTAGTTGCTTGTAGTAATCTCTCATGATCATTTGTATTTCTCAGAGTCATTTGTTACTTCTCCTTTTCCATTTCTAATTCTGTTGATTTGAGTCTTCTCCCTTTTTTTCTTGATGAGTCTGGCTAATGGTTTATCAATTCTGTTTGTCTTCTCAAAGAACCAGCTTTTAGTTTTATTGATCTTTGCTATCGTTTCCTTCATTTCTGTTTCATTTATTACTGATCTGATCTTTATGATTTCTTTCCTTCTGCTAACTTTGGTTTTTTTATTTTGTTCTTCTTTCTCTAATTGTTTTAAGTGTAAGATTAGGTTGTTTATTTGAGATTTTTCTTGTTTCTTGATGTAGGATTGTATTGCTATAAACTTCGCTCTTAGAACTGCTTTTGCTGCATCCCATAGGTTTTGGGTCATCGTGTTTTCGTTGTCATTTGTTTCTAGGTATTTTTTTTATTTCTTCAGTGATCTCTTGGTTATAAAGTAGTGTATTATTTAGCCTCCATGTGTTTGTATTTTTTACAGATTTTTTTCCTGTAATTGATATCTAGTCTCATAGCGTTGTGGTTGGAAAAGATACTTGATACGATTTCTATTTTCATAAATTTACAGAGGCTTGATTTTTGACCCAAGATATGAGCTATCCTGGAGAATGTTCCATGAGCACTTGAGAAGAAAGTATATTCTGTTGTTTTTGGATGGAATGTCCCATAAATATCAGTTAAGTCCATCTTGTTTAATGTATAATTTAAAGCTTGTGTTTCATTATTTATTTTCATTTTGGATGATCTGTCCATTGGTGAAAGTGGGGTGTTAAAGTCCCCTACTCTGATTGTGTTACTGTGATTTTCCCTCTTATAGCTGTAGGCATTTGCCTTATGTATTGAAGTGCTCCTATGTTAGGTGCATAAATATTTACAATTGTTATATCTTCTTCTTGGATTGATCCCTTGATCATTATGTAGTGTCCTTCTTTGTCTCTTGTAATAGTCTTTGTTTTAAAGTCTATTTTGTCTGATATGAAAATTGCTATCCAGTTTTCTTTTGATTTCCATTTGTATGGAATATCGTTTTGCAACCCCTCACTTTTATTCTGTGTGTGTCCCTAGGTCCACTATCTAACTGTTGAAGAATGCACACTCTCAATCTTTAATAAATTGAATTGAATAAGATGGCTTATTATTACAATACTCCAAAGTACCTTTACCTTTCCTCAGCATTTGAACATTTGGGCCATTTCCAGGTTGTTTTTTTCTGTTGAAACATACACAGCTACCATATGTTGTCACAGTAATCACACAGACCTTCCTCAACCCATTTCAACTTACTTCTTGGGATACGGTCTCAGGAATAATATTATCACAGCAGTGGGCATGATTAGAATATTGGATTTTGGTGACTTTTATTTTGTGTAGGATACCTGTCATCTGGTGCCATCATCTTTACTTTGAGGGATACATGAGGAGGAGAGTAGTCTGGAGAGCATGGTCATTCATGTTGTCCACCTTCACTGGTGAGTCTCTCATTATCCTGTATACCTCTGGGCAAGTGACTGGTTTGTTGATGGGAGGACATGTGACCTAAGTCTATCCAGTAAGTGTCCAAGTTGGAGAGGGAAAGATAGCCCTCTCTTTCTCTTGGATCTTGAGATGTAGAATATAGGCCTCAGATGATCAACTGCTCAATCTTCAATAATGTTAGCAACTCTAGTCCTTCAAAGTTATAGAAGAATGCTTTTTTTGCTTAAATATAAAAGAAGTCTTGACCAATATGATTAGTTTTATGGTTTTTTCCCCTAACTCTCATTTAACTTACTGTACTTAAAACTTACTAATTTGTAGTGTTACCAGAAACATATGAGTGTACTTAATCCCCTTTGCCCACCCACACACGATTTTAGAATTAAAAAAAATTATCTTTTACTAATTTAATAGGTGCAAGAATTGTCTAAGTTGAGGGTTCTAAACCTGCAACCCATCTTGTCACATTGTTTTTCTCAGACTCTTTAAGAAATGCAGTACAGAAGACTCTGCAGCCCAATGCATAGTCTACACTCCTAACTAAAGCTTCTGATTCCATCTTTGTCTGCTTTAAAACCCTGGTGAGCTGGCCTGGACAGTAAACAAAATGATCTGATTCACCCACTTCTCTGAAATCCTGAGACAGGCCTAAAGTCTGGCTGTGGTTCTCCGCAACATTCCAGAGCCTCCTCTATCCCTTGCTACTACTTACTGCAGTAGAGAAATACAAAGAAGACAGAGGGCAAGCAAGAAATAGAGCAGAAGAAATTTTCATTATTTCTTCACTCTTCCCACCAAAGGTTTTATCTCCTAGTCCTGAGAGAGTGATGAGCAAAAACACTGTTAATACATAGCTACCATGTATTTAGTGCTTATTAGAAGCCAGGTCTTATTTATATATATAGCCAGTTTAATCCTCATAACATTTCCATGAGCTTCGTGTAGTTATCCCAGTGAAGCTAATGAAACTGATCTAAGGGAGATTAAGTAAATATCGCAGGCTCACATGTTCATAAGGGACAGAGCCAAGATTTGACCCCCCAACCCAGCCAACTGACCTCCCTGACATAGAGCATGCTGCCTCTCAGCGGTCACACCATTTAGAATGTATAATGCTTGGCAGTGGCCCTCTCTCCCTTGGCAGGTACAGAAAGACAGTAGATACTTTAAAAAGCCTTATTAATAAGAAAACACCTCTGTCATAATATAAATTTTGAACATAGTTTAGGGTCAAGGGAACCATCTTGTATACCTTTTCTTGCTGTAGGAAAATGGATCAAAAGAAAAGGAAAGCATTGGTGCACATAACCTTAATAGCTTTTAAGTGATCCTTGGACCACCAAATGCTACCAAAGTGCTTCTAAACTCTAAAATGCTGTCAAATTACTTTTAATTTTTCAATCAATTTAAAATACATCATTTATATTTATGTTCCTAATGTGCTATGCTTGTAATTTTCAATATGTTGTGATTCTCTACATGAGCAATATGTTTACAAAAATATCTTTGGAACTTGGAGCATAAGTTTTCTGTTTTAAGATACAATGAAGAGTTATAATTATATATATTGTCAAGCCAATAAATCCGCAATCACAAAGCTGTTTCTAAGTGAAAATACTTATGCTGTGTTAAAATTTCTAGTATCTCATTGTATAGTAATGGCCCAGTTTCTCCTTTTCAGCTGCTCCCTGGTACAAAAAAAGTTGTAGATTTAAAAAGTTGTAGATTTAAAAACAGCAAACTTTACCTTATACTTTATAATAAGTGGCACTCCTGTTCTTATCCTACTGAAGACACTTAATGCCTACAGTATGTAAGTGTAGTTAAGTAAATGACAAAAATTCAATGGTTTCTAATTACTGTGTAACAACTTTTATTAGTTTTTCTCTTGCAGTTAAGTAGCAGACTTCTCCAAATATATTTTAAGTATATATATATATTATTCTTTTTTCTTGTTTCCCTCATTTTACTTGGGATTTTCAGAGCATTTTTGCTCTCAGAATCGCATGCCATTTTAAAATCAGACCCTTCTCTACATGTATCTTGTGTCAAAAAGTCTTTGGGTATAAATTCTACTTCTATTAATAATTGAGAGTCCTGGTGGCTTTGTTTCTCTGCTTGTTAGTATTCAGCTCTCACTAACTTTTCTCTGCCAAAAAGTGTTAATAACAACTTGGCTATTATATACTTTAAGTGAGCTATGCACATGAAAAGGATTATTGAAATGTTACATGAGATATAAATTCAAAAGTATATAATTATCCATGAAAAGCAAGAATATGGCTAAAATACCACTATACCTACTGAATAAACAGAAAAGACATGTCAGAACTTCACTGGTTTTGCTAAAACTAAGAGCAGTCAGGAGAAGGGTTGGTACTTCAGTAATAATATCCTTGGGGGCCTCCCATATACAGGTTGCAAATAATTAACCCTGAGCTACAAAGCCACTTATTCTAGCCTACACAGTATCAGGCCATGTGACATTTAATAACAGTGTAATTATGCACCCTTTTAACATTTTCAAATGCAGCTTCAATTCGAGATATGAAAAATGTGCATATTTTTCTTCTGTGAAATTTGCATAGAGCTGAAGAGTTGTATCTGTCATGAATTAATATATTTTTTAACATCTTTATTGGAGTATAATTGCTTTAAAATGGTATGTTAGTTTCTGCTTTATAACAAAGTGAATCAGTTATACATATACATATATTCCCATATCTCTTCTCTCTTGCACCTCCCTCCCTTCCACTCTCCCTATCCCACCCCTCTAGGTGGTGACAAAGCACCGAGCTGATCTCCCTGTGCTATGCGGCTGCTTCCCACTATCTATTTTACTTCTGGTAGTGTATGTATGTCTATGCCACTCTCTCACTTTGTCACAGCTTACCCTTACCTCTCCCCATATCCACAACTCCATTCCCTAGTAGTAGTCTGTGTCTTTATTCCCGTCTTGCCCCTAGGTTCTTCATGACCTTTTTTTTTTTTTCTTACATTCCATATATATGTGTTAGCATACGGTATTTGTTTTACTCTTTCTGACTTACTTCACTCTGTATGACAGACTCTAGCTCCATCCACCTCACTACAAATAACTCAATTTCATTTCTTTTTATGGCTGAGTAATATTCCATTGTATATATGTGCCACATCTTCTTTATCCATTCATCTTTTGATGGACACTTAGGTTGCTTCCATATCCTGGCTATTGTAAATAGAGCTGCAATGAACATTTTGGTACATGACTATTTTTGAATTCTGGCTTGCTCAGTGTATATGCCCAGTAGTGGGATTGCTGGGTCGTATGATAGTTCTATTTTTAGTTTTTTAAGGAACCTCCATACTGTTCTCCATAGTGGCTGTATCAATTTACATTCCCACCAACAGTGCAAGAGTGTTCCCTTTTCTCAACTCCCTCTCCAGCATTTATTGTTTCTAGATTTTTTGATTATGGCCATTCTGACCTGTGTGAGATGATATCTCATTGTAATTTTGATTTACATTTCTCTAATGATTAATGATGTTGAGCATTCTTTCATGTGTTTGTTGGCAATCTGTATATCTTCTTTGGAGAAATCTCTATTTAGGTCTTCTGCCCATTTTTGGGTTGGGTTGTTTTTTTGATATTGAGCTGCATGAGCTGCTTGTAAATTTTGGAGATTAAACCTTTGTCAGTTGCTTCTTTTGCAAATATTTTCTCCCATTCTGAGGGTTGACTTTTGGTCTTGTTTATGGTTTCCTTTGCTGTGTAAAAGCTTTGAAGTTTCATTAGGTCCCATTTGTTTATTTTTGTTTTTATTTCCATTTCTCTAGGAGGTGGGTCAAAGAAGATCTTGCCATGATTTATGTCATAGAGTGTTCTGCCTATGTTTTCCTCTAAGAGTTTGATAGTTTCTGGCCTTACATTTAAGTCTTTAATCCATTTTGAGCTTATTTTTGTGTATGGTGTTAGGGAGTGTTCTGATTTCATACTTTTACATGTATCTGTCCAGTTTTCCCAGCCCCACTTATTGAAGAGGCTGTCTTTTCTCTACTGTATATTCTTGCCTCCCTTATCAAAGATAAGGTGACCATATGTGCGTGAGTTTATCTCTGGGCTTTCTATCCTGTTCCATTGATGAATATATCTGTTTTTCTGCCAGTACCATACTGTCTTGATTACTGTAGCTTTGGAGTATAGTCTAAAATCAGGGAGGCTGAATCCTCCAGCTCCGTTTTTCATTCTCAAGATTGCTTTTGATATTCGGGGTCTTTTGTGTTTCCATACAAATTGTGAAAATTTTTGTTCTAGTTCTGTGAAAAATGCCAGTGGTAGTTTTATAGGGATTGCATTGAATCTGTAGATTGTTTTGGGTAGTATAGTCATTTTCACAATGTTGATTCTTCCAATCCAAGAACATGGTATATCTCTGCATCTATTTGTATCATCTTTAATTTCTTTCATCAGTGTCTTATAATTTTCTGCATACAGGTCTTTTGTCTCCTTAGGTAGGTGTTGTCCTAGACATTGAATTCTTTTTGTTGCAATGGTAGATGGGAGTGTTTTCTTGATTTCACTTTCAGATTTTTCATCATTAGTGTATAGGAATGCCAGAGATTTCTGTGCATTAATTTTGTATCCCGCTACTTTACCACATTCATTGATTAGCTCTAGTAGTTTTCTGGTAGCATCTTTAGGATTCTTTATGTATAGTATCACGTCATCTGCAAACAATGACAGGTTTACTTCTTCTTTTCCAATTTGGCTTCCTTTTATTTCTTTTTCTTCTCTGATTGCTGTGGCTAAAACTTCCAAAACTATGTTGAATAAGAGTGGTGAGAGTGGGCAACCTTGTCTTATTCCTGATCTTCGTGGAAATGGTTTCAGTTTTTCACAATTGAAGACGATGTTGGCTGTGGGTTTGTCATACATGGCCTTTATTATGTTGAGGAAAGTTCCCTCTATGCCTACTTTCTGCAGGGTTTTTCTCATAAATGATTGTTGAATTCTGTCAAAAGTTTTCTCTGCATCGATTGAGATGATCATAAGGTTTTTCTCCTTCAATTTGTTAATATGGTCTATCACATTGATTGATTTGCATATATTGAAGAATCCTTGCATTCCTGGAATAAACCCCACTTGATCATGGTGTATGATCCTTTCAATGTGTTGTTGGATTCTGTTTGTTAGTATTTTGTTGAGAATTTTTGCATCTATTGTTCATCAGTGATATTGGCCTGTAGTTTTCTTTCTTTGTGACATCCTTGTCTGGTTTTGGTATCAAGGTGATGGTGGCCTCATAGAATGAGTTTGGGAGTGTTCGTCCCTCTGCTATATTTTCGAAGAGTTTGAGAAGGATAGGTGTTAGCTCTTCTCTAAATGTTTGATAGAATTCGACTGTGAAACCATTTGGTCCTGGGCTTTTGTTTGTCGGAAGATTTTTAATCACAGTTTCAATTTCAGTGCTTGTGATTGGTCTGTTCATATTTTCTATTTCTTCCTGATTCAGTCTTGGCAGGTTGTACATTTCTAAGAATTTGCCCATTTCTTCCAGGTTGTCCATTTTATTGGCATAGAGTTGCTTGTAGTAGTCTCTCATGATCTTTTGTATTTCTGCAGTGTCAGTTGTTACTTCTCCTTTTCCATTTCTAATTCTGTTGATTTGAGTCTTCTCCCTTTTTTTCTTGATGAGTCTGGCTAATAGTTTATCAATTCTGTTTATCTTCTCAAAGAACCAGCTTTTAGTTTTATTGATCTTTGCTATCGTTATCTTCATTTCTTTTTCATTTATTTCTGATCTGATTTTTATGATTTCTTTCCTTCTGCTAACTTTGGGGTTTTTTTGTTCTTCTTTCTCTAATTGCTTTAGGTGCAAGGTTAGGTTGTTTATTCGAGATGTTTCCTGTTTCTTAAGGTAGGATTGTATTGCTATGATCTTCCCTCTTAGAACTGGTTTTGCTGCATCCCATAGGTTTTGGGTCTTCGTGTCTCCATTGTCATTTGTTTCTAGGTATTTTTGATTTCCTCTTTGATTTCTTCAGTGATCTCTTGGTTATTAAGTAGTGTATTGTTTAGCCTCCATGTGTTTGTATTTTTTACAGATCTTTTCCTGTAATTAATGTCTAGTCTCACAGCATTGTCGTCGGAAAAGTTACTTGATACAATTTCAATTTTCTTAAATTTACCAAGGCTTGATTTGTGACCCAAGATATGATCTATCCTGGAGAATATCCATGAGCACTTGAGAAAAATGTGTATTCAGTTGTTTTTGGATGGAATATCCTATGAATATCAATTAAGTCCATCTTGTTTAATGTATCATTTAAAGCTTGTGTTTCCTTATTTATTTTCATTTTGGATGATCTGTCCATTGGTGAAAGTGGGGTGTTAAAGTCCCCTACTGAGTGTGTTACTGTCAATTTCCCCTTTTATGGCTGTTAGTATTTGCCTTATGTACTGAGGTGCTGCTATGTTGGGTGCATAAATATATACAATTGTTATATCTTCTTCTTGGATAGATCCTTTGATCATTATGTAGTGTCCTTCTTTGTCTCTTCTAATGTTCTTTATTTTAAAGTCTATTTTGTCTGATATGAGAATTGCTACTCCAGCTTTCTTTTGGTTTTCATTTGTATGAAATACCTTTTTCCATCCCCTTACTTTCAGTCTGTATGTGTCTCTAGGTCTGAACTGGGTCTCTTGTAGACAGCAAACATATGGGTCTTGATTTTGTATCCATTCAGCTAATCTGTGTCTTTTAGTGGGAGCATTTAGTCCATTTACATTTATGGTAATTATTGATATGTATATTCCTATTCCCATTTTTTAAATTGTTTTGGGTTCGTTATTGTAGTTGTTTTCCTTCCCTTGTGTTTCTTGCCTAGGGAAATTCTTTTAGCAGTTGTTGTAAAGATGGTTTGGTGGTGCTGTACTCTCTCAGCTTTGCTTGTCTGTAAAGGTTTTAATTTCTCCATCAAATCTGAATGAGATCCTTGCTGGGTAGAGTAATCTTGGTTGCAGGTTTTTCTCCTTCATCACTTTAAATATGTCCTGCCAGTCCCTTCTGGCTTGCAGAGTTTCTGCTGAAAGATCAGCTGTTAACCTTATGGGGATTCCCTTGTGTGTTATTTGTTGTTTTTCCCTTGCTGCTTTTAATATGTTGTCTTTGTATTTAATTTTTGATAGTTTGCTTAATATGTGTCTTGGCATATTTCTCCTTGGATTTATCCTGTATGGGACTCTCTGTGCTTCCTGGACTTGACTAACTATTTCCTTGACCATACTAGGGACGTTTTCAACTATAATCTCTTCAAATATTTTCTCAGTCCCTTTCTTTTTCTCTTCTTCTTCTGGGACCCCTATAGTTCAAATGTTGGTGCGTTTAATGTTGTCCCAGAGGTCTCTGAGACTGTCCTCGGTTCTTTTCATTGTTTTTTCTTTATTCTGCTCTGCAGTAGTTATTTCCACTATTTTATCTTCCAGGTCACTTATCCGTTCTTCTGCCTCAGTTATTCTGCTATTGAGCCCTTCTAGAGAATTTTTAATTTCATTTATTGTTTTGTTCATCATTGTTTGTTTGCTCTTTAGTTCTTCCAAGTCCTTGTTAAACGTTTCTTATATTTTGTCTATTCTATTTCCAAGATTTTGGATCATCTTTACTATCATTATTCTGAATTCTTTTTCAGGTAGACTGCCTA
>NW_020838559.1:0-12746 GCF_003676395.1 Aethalodelphis obliquidens
CATTATTCTGAATTCTTTTTCAGGTAGACTGCCTAGTTCCTCTTCATTTGTTAGGTCTGGTGGGTTTTTATCTTGCTCCTTCATCTGCTGTGTGTTTTTCTGTTTTCTCATTTTTTATCTTACTGTGTTTGGGGTCTCCTTTTTGTAGGCCACAGGTTAGTAGTTCCCGTTGTTTTTGTTGTCTGTCCCCAGTGGCTAAGGTGGGTTCAGTGGGTTGTGTAGGCTTCCTGGTGGAGGTGACTAGTGCCTGTGCTCTGTTGGATGAGGCTGGATCTTGTCTTTCTGGTGGGCAGGTCCACATTTGGTGGTGTGTTTCGGGGTGTCTGTGGAGTTATTATGATTTTAGGTAGCCTCTCTGCTAATGGGTGGTGTTGTGTTCCTGTCTTGCTAGTTGTTTGGCATAGGATGTCCAGCACTGTAGTTTGCTGGTCATTGAGTGAAGCTGGGTCTTGGTGTTGAGATGGAGATCTCTGGGAGATTTTCGCTGTTTGATATTATGTGGAGCTGGGAGGTCTGTTGTGGACCAGTGTCCTGAAGTTGTCTCTCCCACTCAGAGGCACAGCACTGACTCCTGGCTGCAGCACCAAGAGCCTTTCATTCACACACCTCAAAATAAAAGGGAGAAAAAGTAGAATGAAAGAATTAGTAAAAGTATAAAGAAAGAAAGAAAGAAAGAAAGAATGGAGGGAGGGCAGGAGGGAGGGAGGAAGAAAGGAAGGAAGGCGGGAAGGAAGGAAAAAAGGAAAGAAAGAAGATAAAGTAAAATAAAGTAAGATAAAATATAATAAAGTTATTAAAATAAAAAATAATTATTAAGAAAAATTTAAAAAAACAAAAAAGAAAATGGACAGATAGAACCCTAGGACAAATGGTGGAAGCAAAGCTATACAGACAAAATCTCACACAGAAGCATACACATACACACTCACAAAAAGAGGAAAAGGGGAAAAAATCATAAATCTTGCTCCAATTTGGGATGATTCGTTGTCTATTCATGTATTCCACAGATGCAGAGTACATCAAGTTGATTGTGGAGCTTTAATCTGCTGCTTCTGAGGCTGCTGGGAGAGATTTCCCTTTCTCTTCTTTGTTCTCACAGCTCCCAGGGGCTCAGCTTTGGATTTGGCGCTGCCTCTGCATGTAGGTCGCCGGAGGGTGTCTGTTCTTCGCTCAGACAGGACGGGGTTAAAGGAGCAGCTGATTCGGGGGCTCTGGCTCACTGAGGCCGGGGGGAGGGAGGGGCACAGAGTGCAGGGCGAGCCTTCGGCAGCAGAGGCCGGCGTGACGTTGCACCAGCCTGAGGCGCGCTGTGCATTCTCTCGGGTAAGTTGTCCCTGGATCCCGGGACCGTGGCAGTGGCGAGCTGCACGGGCTCCCTGGAAGGGGGGTGTGGATAGTGACCTGTGCTCGCACACAGGCTTCTTGGTGGCGGCAGCAGCAGCCTTAGCATCTCATGCCCATCTCTGGGGTCCGCGCTTTCAGCCGCGGCTCGCGCCCATCTCTGGAGCTCCTTTAAGCAGCGCTGTTAATCCCCTCTCCTCGCGCACCAGGAAACAAAGAGGGAAGAAAAAGTCTCTTGCCTCTTCGGCAGCTCCAGACTTTTCCCCAAACTCCCTCCCGGCTAGCCGTGGCGCACTAACCCCCTGCAGGCTGTGTTCACGCTGCCAACCCCAGTCCTCTCCCGGCACTCCAAACGAATCTTGAGCCTCAACTCCCAGCCCCTCCCTCCCCAGTGGGTGAGCAGACAAGTCTCTCGGGCTGGTGAGTGCTGGTTGGCATCGATCCTCTGGGCGGGAATCTCTCCCCGTTTTGCCCTCCGCACCCCTGTTGCTGTGCTCTCCTCCGCGGCTCTGAAGCTTTCCCCCTCCGCCACTCACAGTCTCCTCCCGAGAAGGGACTTCCTAGTGTGTGGAAACCTTTCCTCCTTCCCAGCTCCATCCCACTGGTGCTGGCCCAGTCCCTATCCTTTTGTCTCTGTTTATTCTTTTTTGTTTTGCCCTACCCACGTACGTGGGGGGTTTCTTGCCTTTTGGGAGGTCTGAGGTCTTCTGCCAGCATTCAGTAGGTGTTCTGTAGGAGTTGTTCCACGTGTAGATGTATTTCTGGTGTATCTGTGGGGAGGAAGGTGATCGCGTCTTACTCTTCTGCCATCTTCCCGGAAGCTCTCACCTTTCTGATTACTGTACTTTTGTGGTATAATCTGAAGTCAGGGAGTCTCATTCCTTCAGTTCCGCTTTTCTTTCTCAACATTGCTTTGGCTATTTGGGGTCTTTTGTGTCTCCAAACAAATTTTAGATTTTTTGTTCTAGTTCTGTAAAAAATGCCATTGGTAATTTGATAGGAATTGCATTGAATCTGTAGATTGCTTTGGATAGTATAGTCATTTTTACAATATTGATTCTTCCAGCCCAAGAACATGGTATATCTCTCCATCTGTTTGTATCATCTTTAATTTCTTTCATCAGTGTCTTATAGTTTTCTGCATGTAGGTCTTTTGTCTCCTTAGGAAGGTTTATTCCTAGGTATTTTATTCTTTTTGTTGCAGTGGTAAATGGGAGTGTTTCTTTAATTACTCTCAGATTTTTCATCATTAGTGTATAGGAATGCAAGGGATTTCTGTGCATTAATTTTGTATCCTGCTCCTTTACCAAATTCTTGACTAGCTCTAGTAGTTTTCTGGTAGCATCTTTAGGATTTTCTATGTATGGTATCATGTCATCTACAGTGACAGCTTTACTTCTTCTTTTCTGATTTGGATTCCTTTTATTTCTTTTTCTTAGCTGATTGCTGTAGCTAAAACTTCCAAAACTTTGTTGAATAATAGTGGTGAGAATGGACAACCTTGTCTTTTTCCTGATCTTAGAGGAAATGGTTTCAGTTTTTCACCATTGAGGACAATGTTGGCTGTGGGTTTGTCATATATGGCCTTTATTATGTTGAGGTAAGTTCCCTCTATGCCTACTTTCTGGAGGGTTTTTATCATAAATGGGTGTTGAATTTTGTTGAAAGCTTTTTCTGCATCTGTTGAGATGATCATATGGTTTTTCTCCTTCAATTTGTTAATATGGTTTATCACATTGATTGATTTGCGTATATTGAAGAATCCTTGCATTCCTGGGATAAACCCCACTTGATCATGGTGTATGATCCTTTTTATATGCCGTTGGATTTTGTTTGCTAGTATTTTGTTTAGGATTTTTGCACGTATGTTTATCCGTCATATTGGCCTGTAGTTTTCTTTCTTTTTGACATCTTTGTTTGGTTTTGGTATCAGGGTGATGGTGGCCTCATAGAATGAGTTTGGGAGTGTTCCTCTGCTATATTTTGGAAGAGTTTGAGAAGGATAGGTGTTAGCTCTTCTCTAAATGTTTGATAGAATTCCCCTGTGAAGCCATCTGGTCCTGGGCTTTTGTTTGTTGGAAGATTTTTAATCACAGTCTCAATTTCAGTGCTTGTGATTGGTCTAATTATATTTTCTATTTCTTCCTGGTTTAGTCTCGGAAGGTTGTGCTTTTCTATGAATTTGTCCATTTCTTCCAGGTTGTCCATTTTATTGGCATGTAGTTGCTTGTAGTAATCTCTCATGATCATTTGTATTTCTCAGAGTCATTTGTTACTTCTCCTTTTCCATTTCTAATTCTGTTGATTTGAGTCTTCTCCCTTTTTTTCTTGATGAGTCTGGCTAATGGTTTATCAATTCTGTTTGTCTTCTCAAAGAACCAGCTTTTAGTTTTATTGATCTTTGCTATCGTTTCCTTCATTTCTGTTTCATTTATTACTGATCTGATCTTTATGATTTCTTTCCTTCTGCTAACTTTGGTTTTTTTTTTTGTTCTTCTTTCTCTAATTGTTTTAAGTGTAAGATTAGGTTGTTTATTTGAGATTTTTCTTGTTTCTTGATGTAGGATTGTATTGCTATAAACTTCGCTCTTAGAACTGCTTTTGCTGCATCCCATAGGTTTTGGGTCGTCGTGTTTTCGTTGTCATTTGTTTCTAGGTATTTTTTTTATTTCTTCAGTGATCTCTTGGTTATAAAGTAGTGTATTATTTAGCCTCCATGTGTTTGTATTTTTTACAGATTTTTTTCCTGTAATTGATATCTAGTCTCATAGCGTTGTGGTTGGAAAAGATACTTGATACGATTTCTATTTTCATAAATTTACAGAGGCTTGATTTTTGACCCAAGATATGAGCTATCCTGGAGAATGTTCCATAAGCACTTGAGAAGAAAGTATATTCTGTTGTTTTTGGATGGAATGTCCCATAAATATCAGTTAAGTCCATCTTGTTTAATGTATAATTTAAAGCTTGTGTTTCATTATTTATTTTCATTTTGGATGATCTGTCCATTGGTGAAAGTGGGGTGTTAAAGTCCCCTACTCTGATTGTGTTACTGTGATTTTCCCTCTTATAGCTGTAGGCATTTGCCTTATGTATTGAAGTGCTCCTATGTTAGGTGCATAAATATTTACAATTGTTATATCTTCTTCTTGGATTGATCCCTTGATCATTATGTAGTGTCCTTCTTTGTCTCTTGTAATAGTCTTTGTTTTAAAGTCTATTTTGTCTGATATGAAAATTGCTATCCAGTTTTCTTTTGATTTCCATTTGTATGGAATATCGTTTTGCATCCCCTCACTTTTATTCTGTGTGTGTCCCTAGGTCCACTATCTAACTGTTGAAGAATGCACACTCTCAATCTTTAATAAATTGAATTGAATAAGATGGCTTATTATTACAATACTCCAAAGTACCTTTACCTTTCCTCAGCATTTGAACATTTGGGCCATTTCCAGGTTGTTTTTTTCTGTTGAAACATACACAGCTACCATATGTTGTCACAGTAATCACACAGACCTTCCTCAACCCATTTCAACTTACTTCTTGGGATACGGTCTCAGGAATAATATTATCACAGCAGTGGGCATGATTAGAATATTGGATTTTGGTGACTTTTATTTTGTGTAGGATACCTGTCATCTGGTGCCATCATCTTTACTTTGAGGGATACATGAGGAGGAGAGTAGTCTGGAGAGCATGGTCATTCATGTTGTCCACCTTCACTGGTGAGTCTCTCATTATCCTGTATACCTCTGGGCAAGTGACTGGTTTGTTGATGGGAGGACATGTGACCTAAGTCTATCCAGTAAGTGTCCAAGTTGGAGAGGGAAAGATAGCCCTCTCTTTCTCTTGGATCTTGAGATGTAGAATATAGGCCTCAGATGATCAACTGCTCAATCTTCAATAATGTTAGCAACTCTAGTCCTTCAAAGTTATAGAAGAATGCTTTTTTTGCTTAAATATAAAAGAAGTCTTGACCAATATGATTAGTTTTATGGTTTTTTCCCCTAACTCTCATTTAACTTACTGTACTTAAAACTTACTAATTTGTAGTGTTACCAGAAACATATGAGTGTACTTAATCCCCTTTGCCCACCCACACACGATTTTAGAATTAAAAAAAATTATCTTTTACTAATTTAATAGGTGCAAGAATTGTCTAAGTTGAGGGTTCTAAACCTGCAACCCATCTTGTCACATTGTTTTTCTCAGACTCTTTAAGAAATGCAGTACAGAAGACTCTGCAGCCCAATGCATAGTCTACACTCCTAACTAAAGCTTCTGATTCCATCTTTGTCTGCTTTAAAACCCTGGTGAGCTGGCCTGGACAGTAAACAAAATGATCTGATTCACCCACTTCTCTGAAATCCTGAGACAGGCCTAAAGTCTGGCTGTGGTTCTCCGCAACATTCCAGAGCCTCCTCTATCCCTTGCTACTACTTACTGCAGTAGAGAAATACAAAGAAGACAGAGGGCAAGCAAGAAATAGAGCAGAAGAAATTTTCATTATTTCTTCACTCTTCCCACCAAAGGTTTTATCTCCTAGTCCTGAGAGAGTGATGAGCAAAAACACTGTTAATACATAGCTACCATGTATTTAGTGCTTATTAGAAGCCAGGTCTTATTTATATATATAGCCAGTTTAATCCTCATAACATTTCCATGAGCTTCGTGTAGTTATCCCAGTGAAGCTAATGAAACTGATCTAAGGGAGATTAAGTAAATATCGCAGGCTCACATGTTCATAAGGGACAGAGCCAAGATTTGACCCCCCAACCCAGCCGACTGACCTCCCTGACATAGAGCATGCTGCCTCTCAGCGGTCACACCATTTAGAATGTATAATGCTTGGCAGTGGCCCTCTCTCCCTTGGCAGGTACAGAAAGACAGTAGATACTTTAAAAAGCCTTATTAATAAGAAAACACCTCTGTCATAATATAAATTTTGAACATAGTTTAGGGTCAAGGGAACCATCTTGTATACCTTTTCTTGCTGTAGGAAAATGGATCAAAAGAAAAGGAAAGCATTGGTGCACATAACCTTAATAGCTTTTAAGTGATCCTTGGACCACCAAATGCTACCAAAGTGCTTCTAAACTCTAAAATGCTGTCAAATTACTTTTAATTTTTCAATCAATTTAAAATACATCATTTATATTTATGTTCCTAATGTGCTATGCTTGTAATTTTCAATATGTTGTGATTCTCTACATGAGCAATATGTTTACAAAAATATCTTTGGAACTTGGAGCATAAGTTTTCTGTTTTAAGATACAATGAAGAGTTATAATTATATATATTGTCAAGCCAATAAATCCGCAATCACAAAGCTGTTTCTAAGTGAAAATACTTATGCTGTGTTAAAATTTCTAGTATCTCATTGTATAGTAATGGCCCAGTTTCTCCTTTTCAGCTGCTCCCTGGTACAAAAAAAGTTGTAGATTTAAAAAGTTGTAGATTTAAAAACAGCAAACTTTACCTTATACTTTATAATAAGTGGCACTCCTGTTCTTATCCTACTGAAGACACTTAATGCCTACAGTATGTAAGTGTAGTTAAGTAAATGACAAAAATTCAATGGTTTCTAATTACTGTGTAACAACTTTTATTAGTTTTTCTCTTGCAGTTAAGTAGCAGACTTCTCCAAATATATTTTAAGTATATATATATATTATTCTTTTTTCTTGTTTCCCTCATTTTACTTGGGATTTTCAGAGCATTTTTGCTCTCAGAATCGCATGCCATTTTAAAATCAGACCCTTCTCTACATGTATCTTGTGTCAAAAAGTCTTTGGGTATAAATTCTACTTCTATTAATAATTGAGAGTCCTGGTGGCTTTGTTTCTCTGCTTGTTAGTATTCAGCTCTCACTAACTTTTCTCTGCCAAAAAGTGTTAATAACAACTTGGCTATTATATACTTTAAGTGAGCTATGCACATGAAAAGGATTATTGAAATGTTACATGAGATATAAATTCAAAAGTATATAATTATCCATGAAAAGCAAGAATATGGCTAAAATACCACTATACCTACTGAATAAACAGAAAAGACATGTCAGAACTTCACTGGTTTTGCTAAAACTAAGAGCAGTCAGGAGAAGGGTTGGTACTTCAGTAATAATATCCTTGGGGGCCTCCCATATACAGGTTGCAAATAATTAACCCTGAGCTACAAAGCCACTTATTCTAGCCTACACAGTATCAGGCCATGTGACATTTAATAACAGTGTAATTATGCACCCTTTTAACATTTTCAAATGCAGCTTCAATTCGAGATATGAAAAATGTGCATATTTTTCTTCTGTGAAATTTGCATAGAGCTGAAGAGTTGTATCTGTCATGAATTAATATATTTTTTAACATCTTTATTGGAGTATAATTGCTTTAAAATGGTATGTTAGTTTCTGCTTTATAACAAAGTGAATCAGTTATACATATACATATATTCCCATATCTCTTCTCTCTTGCACCTCCCTCCCTTCCACTCTCCCTATCCCACCCCTCTAGGTGGTGACAAAGCACCGAGCTGATCTCCCTGTGCTATGCGGCTGCTTCCCACTATCTATTTTACTTCTGGTAGTGTATGTATGTCTATGCCACTCTCTCACTTTGTCACAGCTTACCCTTACCTCTCCCCATATCCACAACTCCATTCCCTAGTAGTAGTCTGTGTCTTTATTCCCGTCTTGCCCCTAGGTTCTTCATGACCTTTTTTTTTTTTTCTTACATTCCATATATATGTGTTAGCATACGGTATTTGTTTTACTCTTTCTGACTTACTTCACTCTGTATGACAGACTCTAGCTCCATCCACCTCACTACAAATAACTCAATTTCATTTCTTTTTATGGCTGAGTAATATTCCATTGTATATATGTGCCACATCTTCTTTATCCATTCATCTTTTGATGGACACTTAGGTTGCTTCCATGTCCTGGCTATTGTAAATAGAGCTGCAATGAACATTTTGGTACATGACTCTTTTTGAATTCTGGCTTGCTCAGTGTATATGCCCAGTAGTGGGATTGCTGGGTCGTATGATAGTTCTATTTTTAGTTTTTTAAGGAACCTCCATACTGTTCTCCATAGTGGCTGTATCAATTTACATTCCCACCAACAGTGCAAGAGTGTTCCCTTTTCTCAACTCCCTCTCCAGCATTTATTGTTTCTAGATTTTTTGATTATGGCCATTCTGACCTGTGTGAGATGATATCTCATTGTAATTTTGATTTACATTTCTCTAATGATTAATGATGTTGAGCATTCTTTCATGTGTTTGTTGGCAATCTGTATATCTTCTTTGGAGAAATCTCTATTTAGGTCTTCTGCCCATTTTTGGGTTGGGTTGTTTTTTTGATATTGAGCTGCATGAGCTGCTTGTAAATTTTGGAGATTAAACCTTTGTCAGTTGCTTCTTTTGCAAATATTTTCTCCCATTCTGAGGGTTGACTTTTGGTCTTGTTTATGGTTTCCTTTGCTGTGTAAAAGCTTTGAAGTTTCATTAGGTCCCATTTGTTTATTTTTGTTTTTATTTCCATTTCTCTAGGAGGTGGGTCAAAGAAGATCTTGCCATGATTTATGTCATAGAGTGTTCTGCCTATGTTTTCCTCTAAGAGTTTGATAGTTTCTGGCCTTACATTTAAGTCTTTAATCCATTTTGAGCTTATTTTTGTGTATGGTGTTAGGGAGTGTTCTGATTTCATACTTTTACATGTATCTGTCCAGTTTTCCCAGCCCCACTTATTGAAGAGGCTGTCTTTTCTCTACTGTATATTCTTGCCTCCCTTATCAAAGATAAGGTGACCATATGTGCGTGAGTTTATCTCTGGGCTTTCTATCCTGTTCCATTGATGAATATATCTGTTTTTCTGCCAGTACCATACTGTCTTGATTACTGTAGCTTTGGAGTATAGTCTAAAATCAGGGAGGCTGAATCCTCCAGCTCCGTTTTTCATTCTCAAGATTGCTTTTGATATTCGGGGTCTTTTGTGTTTCCATACAAATTGTGAAAATTTTTGTTCTAGTTCTGTGAAAAATGCCAGTGGTAGTTTTATAGGGATTGCATTGAATCTGTAGATTGTTTTGGGTAGTATAGTCATTTTCACAATGTTGATTCTTCCAATCCAAGAACATGGTATATCTCTGCATCTATTTGTATCATCTTTAATTTCTTTCATCAGTGTCTTATAATTTTCTGCATACAGGTCTTTTGTCTCCTTAGGTAGGTGTTGTCCTAGACATTGAATTCTTTTTGTTGCAATGGTAGATGGGAGTGTTTTCTTGATTTCACTTTCAGATTTTTCATCATTAGTGTATAGGAATGCCAGAGATTTCTGTGCATTAATTTTGTATCCCGCTACTTTACCACATTCATTGATTAGCTCTAGTAGTTTTCTGGTAGCATCTTTAGGATTCTTTATGTATAGTATCACGTCATCTGCAAACAAAAAACTTCTTCTTTTCCAATTTGGCTTCCTTTTATTTCTTTTTCTTCTCTGATTGCTGTGGCTAAAACTTCCAAAAGTATGTTGAATAAGAGTGGTGAGAGTGGGCAACCTTGTCTTATTCCTGATCTTCGTGGAAATGGTTTCAGTTTTTCACAATTGAAGATGATGTTGGCTGTGGGTTTGTCATACATGGCCTTTATTATGTTGAGGAAAGTTCCCTCTATGCCTACTTTCTGCAGGGTTTTTCTCATAAATGAGTGTTGAATTCTGTCAAAAGTTTTCTCTGCATCGATTGAGATGATCATAAGGTTTTTCTCCTTCAATTTGTTAATATGGTCTATCACATTGATTGATTTGCATATATTGAAGAATCCTTGCATTCCTGGAATAAACCCCACTTGATCATGGTGTATGATCCTTTCAATGTGTTGTTGGATTCTGTTTGTTAGTATTTTGTTGAGAATTTTTGCATCTATTGTTCATCAGTGATATTGGCCTGTAGTTTTCTTTCTTTGTGACATCCTTGTCTGGTTTTGGTATCAAGGTGATGGTGGCCTCATAGAATGAGTTTGGGAGTGTTCGTCCCTCTGCTATATTTTCGAAGAGTTTGAGAAGGATAGGTGTTAGCTCTTCTCTAAATGTTTGATAGAATTCGACTGTGAAACCATTTGGTCCTGGGCTTTTGTTTGTCGGAAGATTTTTAATCACAGTTTCAATTTCAGTGCTTGTGATTGGTCTGTTCATATTTTCTGTTTCATCCTGGTTCAGTCTTGGCAGGTTGTGCATTTGTAAGTATTTGTCCATTTCTTCCAGGTTGTCCATTTTGTTGGCATAGAGTTGCTTGTAGTAGTCTCTCATGATCTTTTGTATTTCTGCAGTGTCAGTTGTTACTTCTCCTTTTCCATTTCTAATTCTGTTGATTTGAGTCTTCTCCCTTTTTTTCTTGATGAGTCTGGCTAATAGTTTATCAATTCTGTTTATCTTCTCAAAGAACCAGCTTTTAGTTTTATTGATCTTTGCTATCGTTATCTTCATTTCTTTTTCATTTATTTCTGATCTGATTTTTATGATTTCTTTCCTTCTGCTAACTTTGGGGTTTTTTTGTTCTTCTTTCTCTAATTGCTTTAGGTGCAAGGTTAGGTTGTTTATTCGAGATGTTTCCTGTTTCTTAAGGTAGGATTGTATTGCTATGATCTTCCCTCTTAGAACTGGTTTTGCTGCATCCCATAGGTTTTGGGTCTTCGTGTCTCCATTGTCATTTGTTTCTAGGTATTTTTGATTTCCTCTTTGATTTCTTCAGTGATCTCTTGGTTATTAAGTAGTGTATTGTTTAGCCTCCATGTGTTTGTATTTTTTACAGATCTTTTCCTGTAATTAATGTCTAGTCTCACAGCATTGTCGTCGGAAAAGTTACTTGATACAATTTCAATTTTCTTAAATTTACCAAGGCTTGATTTGTGACCCAAGATATGATCTATCCTGGAGAATATCCATGAGCACTTGAGAAAAATGTGTATTCAGTTGTTTTTGGATGGAATATCCTATGAATATCAATTAAGTCCATCTTGTTTAATGTATCATTTAAAGCTTGTGTTTCCTTATTTATTTTCATTTTGGATGATCTGTCCATTGGTGAAAGTGGGGTGTTAAAGTCCCCTACTGAGTGTGTTACTGTCAATTTCCCCTTTTATGGCTGTTAGTATTTGCCTTATGTACTGAGGTGCTGCTATGTTGGGTGCATAAATATATACAATTGTTATATCTTCTTCTTGGATAGATCCTTTGATCATTATGTAGTGTCCTTCTTTGTCTCTTCTAATGTTCTTTATTTTAAAGTCTATTTTGTCTGATATGAGAATTGCTACTCCAGCTTTCTTTTGGTTTTCATTTGTATGAAATACCTTTTTCCATCCCCTTACTTTCAGTCTGTATGTGTCTCTAGGTCTGAACTGGGTCTCTTGTAGACAGCAAACATATGGGTCTTGATTTTGTATCCATTCAGCTAATCTGTGTCTTTTAGTGGGAGCATTTAGTCCATTTACATTTATGGTAATTATTGATATGTATATTCCTATTCCCATTTTTTAAATTGTTTTGGGTTCGTTATTGTAGTTGTTTTCCTTCCCTTGTGTTTCTTGCCTAGGGAAATTCTTTTAGCAGTTGTTGTAAAGATGGTTTGGTGGTGCTGTACTCTCTCAGCTTTGCTTGTCTGTAAAGGTTTTAATTTCTCCATCAAATCTGAATGAGATCCTTGCTGGGTAGAGTAATCTTGGTTGCAGGTTTTTCTCCTTCATCACTTTAAATATGTCCTGCCAGTCCCTTCTGGCTTGCAGAGTTTCTGCTGAAAGATCAGCTGTTAACCTTATGGGGATTCCCTTGTGTGTTATTTGTTGTTTTTCCCTTGCTGCTTTTAATATGTTGTCTTTGTATTTAATTTTTGATAGTTTGCTTAATATGTGTCTTGGCATATTTCTCCTTGGATTTATCCTGTATGGGACTCTCTGTGCTTCCTGGACTTGACTAACTATTTCCTTGACCATACTAGGGACGTTTTCAACTATAATCTCTTCAAATATTTTCTCAGTCCCTTTCTTTTTCTCTTCTTCTTCTGGGACCCCTATAGTTCAAATGTTGGTGCGTTTAATGTTGTCCCAGAGGTCTCTGAGACTGTCCTCGGTTCTTTTCATTGTTTTTTCTTTATTCTGCTCTGCAGTAGTTATTTCCACTATTTTATCTTCCAGGTCACTTATCCGTTCTTCTGCCTCAGTTATTCTGCTATTGAGCCCTTCTAGAGAATTTTTAATTTCATTTATTGTTTTGTTCATCATTGTTTGTTTGCTCTTTAGTTCTTCCAAGTCCTTGTTAAACGTTTCTTATATTTTGTCTATTCTATTTCGAAGATTTTAGATCATCTTTACTATCATTATTCTGAATTCTTTTTCAGGTAGACTGCCTA
>NW_020838560.1:0-11096 GCF_003676395.1 Aethalodelphis obliquidens
CAGCAGTAGAAGTGGCAGCAGCAGCAGAAGTAGTAGCAGCAGATTTGCCTTGCACTGGGCCATAAGTAGTAGTAGCAGTAGCAACATAGCTGTAGTAGTTGTAGTAATAGTAGTAGTATTTGGAATGCACAGGACTACTAGTAGTAGCAGTAGTAGTAGCAGTATTAGCAGCAGCAGCAGTAGTAGTAATAGTAGTAGTATTTACCATGCACTGGGCTAGTAGTAGTAGTAATAGTAGCAGAAGCAGTAGAAGTAGCAGCTGCAATGTTAGTAGTAGAAACAGTAGTGGTTATAATAGTAGTATTTGCCATGCACTGGACTGGTAGTAGTAGCATTAGTAGTAGCAGAATTAGCAGCAGTAGTAATAGTAGAAGTATTTGCAATGCACTGGACTACTAGTAATAGCAATAGTAGTAGCAGTAGTAGCAGCAACAGCAGCAGTAGTGGTAATAGTAGTAGTATCTGCCATGCACTGGGTTAGTAGTTGTAGTAGAAGAACAGAAATAGCAATAGTAGTAGTAGGTTTGCCATGCACTGGGCTACTAGTATTGATATTAGTAGTAGCAATAGCAGCATCAACAGAAGTAGTAACAGCATTAATATTTGCAATGCATTGGACTACTAGTAGTAGCAGTAGTAGTAGCAATAGTAGCAGCAGCTGCAGCAGAAGTACAAATAGTAGTAGAATTTGCCATGCACTGAACAACTAGTAGATGTCGTAGTGGTAGCAACAGCAAGAGAAGTGGCAGCAGCAACAGAAGTAGTAGCAGAAGATTTGCTCTGCAGTTGGCCAGTAGTAGTAGTAGTAGCGGTAGCAGAAATAGCAGTAGTAGTCATAGATTTGCCATGCACTGAGCTAGTAGTATTGATAGTAGTAATAGCAGAAGCAGCAGCAGCAGCAGTTGTAGTAATAGTAGTAATATTTGCCATGCAGTGCACTACTGGTAGTAGCAGTAGTAGTAGTAGTAGCAGCAGCAGCAGTAGTAGTAATAGTAGCAGTATTTACCAGGCACTGGTCTAGTAGTAGTTGTAGTAGCACCAGCAGCAGTAGAAATAGCTGCAGCAGCAGTAGTAGTAGCATCAGTAGAGGTAATAGTAGTAGTATTTGCCATGCATGGGGCTAGTAGTAGTGGTAGCAGCAGGAGTAGAAGTGGCAGCAGCAGCAATAGTGGTAGCAGCAGATTTTTCCAGCAGTAGGCCAGTAGTAGTGGTATCAGAAGCAAAAGGAGTAGTAGTAGTAGATTTACCATGCACAGGGATAGTAGAATTGATACTATTAGTAGCAGTAGTAGAAGCAACAGCAGTTGTAGTAATAGTTGTAGTGTTTACCATGCACTGTACTACTAGTAGTAGCAGTAGTAACAGCAGCAGCAGCAGTACTAGTAATTGTAGTATTATTTGTCATGCACTATGCTAACAGTAGTGGCAGTAGTAGCAGCAGCAGAAGTAGTAATTATAGTAGTAGTTGCAATGTCCTGGACTACTAGTAGTAGCAGTAGTAGTACCACTACTACCAGCAGCAGCAGTGGTAGTAGTAGTTGTATTTACCATGAACTGGGCTAGTAGTAGTACTAGTATTAGCAGCAGCAGTAGAAGTAGCAGCAACAGTAGTAGTAGCAGTAGTAGTAGTGATACTAGTAAAATTTGATATACACTGGACTTCTAGTAGTAGTAGTTGTAGTAGCAATAGTAGCAGCAGAAGCAGTACTAATAATAGTAGTAGTATTTGCCATGCACTGGACTAGTAGTAGTAGCAGCAGCAGTAGATGTAGCACCAGCAGCAGTAGAAGTAGCAGCAACAGTACTAGTAGTAGTAGCAGTAGTAGTAGCAGTAGTAGCAACCACAGATGTAGTAATAGTATTTGCCATGCACTGCATTACTTGTAGTACCAGTAGTAGTAGCAGAAGTAGCAGCAGCAGCGGTAGTAGTAATAGTAGATTTGCCATGCACTGAACTAATAGTAGTAGTAGTAATAGCAGCAGCAATAGAAGTAGCAGCAGCAGTAGTAGTAGTAGCATCAGTAGTGGTAATAATAGTAGTATTTGCCATGAACTGGGCTAGTAGTAGAAGTTGTAGTAGTAGTGGGAGCAGCAAGAGAAGAAGTGGCAGCAGCAGCAGTAAGAGTAGCACCAGATTTGCCCTGCAGTGGGCCAGTAGTAGTAGTAGCAATAGCAGCAATAGCAGTAGTAGTAGTATATTTGTCACGCACTGTGCTAGTATTATTGATAGTAGTAGTAGCAGCAACAGCAGTAGTAGTATTAATAGTATTTGAAATGCACTGGATTACTAGTAGCGGTATTAGTAGAAGTAGTAACAGTAGCAGCAGCAGTAGTAGGAATGCTAGTAGTATTTCCCATGCACTGGACTACTAGTAGTAGCAGTAGAAGGAGCAATAATAGTAGCATAAGCAGCAGAAATAGTAATAGTAGTAGTATGTGCAATTCACGGGACTACCAGTACTAGCAGTAGTAGTAGCTGCAGAAGCAGTAATAGTAATAGTAGTAGTATTTACTATGCACGAAGCTAGTAATAGTAGTGGTAGTAGTAGCAGTAGCAGTAGAACTAGCAGCTGCAGTAGTAGTAGTAGAAACAGTAGTGGTAATAGTAGTAGTGTTTGCCATGCACTGGGCTAGTAGTAGTAGTAGTAGTAGTGGTATCAGCATCAGTAGAAGTGGCAGCAGCAGCAGTAGTAGTAGCAGCAGATTTGCCCTGCAGTTGCCAGTAGTAGTAGTACAAGAAGCAGCAATAGCAGCAGTAGTAGTAGATTTTCCATGCACCGGGCTAGTAATATTGATAGTAGTAGTAGCTGTAGTAGCAGCATCAGCAGTTGTAGTAAGAGTAGTAATATTTGCAAGGCACTGGACTACTAGTACTAGCAGTAGTAGTAGCAGGAGTAGCAGCAGAATCAGCAGTAGTAGTCATAGTAGTAGTATTGTCGATGCACTGATCTAGGAGTTGTAGTAGTGGTAGCAGCAGCAGAAGAAGTGGCAGGAGCAGCAGTAGTAGTAGAAGCAGATCTTCCCTGCAGTGGGCCAATAGTAGTAGTAGAAGTAGCAGCAATAGCAGTAGAAGTAGTAGATTTGCCTTTCACTAGGCTAGTAGTATTGATAGTAGTAGTAGAAGTAGTAGCAGCAGCAGCAGTAGTAGTAATAGTAGTTGTATTTGCCATGCACTGGACTATGAGTAGTAGAATTAGTAGTAGTAGCAGCAGCAGCAGAAGTAGTAATTGTAGTAGTATTCGTCATCCACTGGACTACTACTAGTAGAAATAATAGCAGTTTTAGCAGCAGAAGCAGTAGTAGTCATGGTAGTATTTGCCATACACTGCACTAGAAGTAGTAGTAGTAGTAGCAGCAGCAGTAGAAGTAGTAGCAGCAGTAGTAGTAGTAGTAGCAGTAGTAGTAATAGTAGTAGTATTTGCCATGCATAGGACTACAAGTACTAGCAGTAGTAGTAGCAGCAGCAGGAGCACTAGTAGTAATAATAGTAGTATTTGCCATGCACTGGGCTAGAAGTGGTAGGAATAGTAGCAGCAGCAGTAGAATTAGCAGCAGCAGCAGTAATAGTAGCAACAGTATTGGTAATAGTAGTAGTAGTTTGCCATGCAATGGGATAGTAGTAGTAGTTGAAGTAATTCTATCAGCCGCATTAGTAGTAGTAGCAGCAGCAGCAGCAATAGCAGCATTAGTAGTAATAGGAGTAGTATTTGCCATGCACAGGACTACAAGTAGTAGCAGTAGTAGCAGCTTCAGCAGCAGTACTAGTTATAGTAGTAGTATTTGCCATGCACTGGGCGAGTGGAAATAATAGTAGCAGCAGTAGTAATATTAACAGCAGTAGTAGTTGTAGCAGCAGTACTGGTAATAGTAGTAGAATTTGCCATGCACTGTGTTAGTAGTAGTTCTAGTAGCAGCAGCAGTAGTAGCAGCAGTAGTAGTTGTAGCAACAGTAGTGGTAATACTAGTAGTATTTGCCATGCACTGGGCTAATAGTAGTAGTAGTAGTGGTACCAACAGCTGTAGAAGTGGCAGCAGCCCCAGTATTAGTAGCAGAAAATTGACCTGCAATGAGCCAGTAGTATTATTAGCATTAGCAGTAATAGGTGTAGTACTAGTAGATTTGCCATACACTCTGCTCATAGTGTTGATACTAGTAGTAGCAACAGCAGCAGTAATAGTAATAGTAGTAGTATTTGCCATGCATTGGACTACTACTCGTAGCAGTAGTAGTAGCACTAGTTGCAGCAGCAGCAGCAGTAGTAGTAATAGTATTTGCAATGCACTGTGCTAGTAGTAGTACTAGTAGCAGCAACAGAAGTAAAAGTAGCAGCAAAAGTAGTTGTAGCAGCAGTACCAGTGGTAGCAACAGTAGGGGGAATAGCATTAGCACTTGCCATGCACTGAGCTATTAATAGTAGCAGCAGTAGTACTAGCAGCAGCAGTAGTAGTAGTAGCAACAGTAGTAGTAGTAGCAGCAGTAGTGGTAATACTTGTAGTGTTTGCCATGAACTGGGGTAGTAGTAGTAGTTGTATTGGTAGCAGCAGCAGTACAAGTGGCAGCAACATCAGTAGAAGTAGCAGCATATTTGCTCTGCAGTGTGCCAGTAGAATTATTAGCATTAGCAGTAAAAGGTGTAGTACTAGTGGAGTTGCCATGCACTGGTTAGTAGTATTGATACTAGTAGTAGAAGTAGTAGCAGCAGCAGCAGGAGGAGTAACATTAGTAGCATTTGCCATGCACTGGACTATTAGTAACAGTAGTAGTAGCAGCAGTAGCAGCAGCAGCAGTAGTGGTAATAGTAGTAGCATCTGCCATGCACTGGGTTAGTAGTAGTAGTAGCAGTAGCAGCAATAGCAATATTAGTAGTAGATTTGCCATGCACTGGGCTAGTAGTATTTATATTAGTAGTAGCAGTAGTAGCAGCATCAGCAGTAATACTAGTAGCAGTAGTATTTTTCGTACACTGGACTACTAGTAGTAGCAGCAGTAGTAGTGGTAGCAACAGAAATAGAAGTGGCAGCAGCAAAAGAAGTAGTAGCAGATTTGCTCTGCAGTTGGCCGGTAGTAGTAGTAGTAGTGGTACAGAAATAGCAGTAGTAGTAGTAGATTTGGCATGCCCTGAGTTAGTAGTATTGACAGTAGTAGTAGCAGTAGTAGCAGCAGCAGCAGTTGTAAGAGTAGTAGTAATTGCCATGCACTTCACTACCAGTAGTAGCAGTAATCGTAACTTTACTAGCAGTAGCAGGAAGAGTACTAATAGTAGTAGTATTTACAAGGCACATGGCTAGTACTAGTTGTTGTAGCATGAGCAGATGTAGAACTAGCATAAGCAGCAGTAGTAGTAGCATCAGTAGAGGTAATAGTAGTGGTATTTGCCATGCACTGGGTTAGAAGTAGTGGTAGCAACAGGAGAAAAAGTGGCGGCAGCAGCAATAGTAGTAGCAGCAGATTTGTCCTGCAGTGGGCCAGTACTACTGGTATCAGTAGAAGCAATAGGAATAGTAGTAGTAGTTTTCCTGTGCACTGGGCTAGTAGTATTGATACTTGCAGTAGCAGTAGTAGCAGCAGCAGCACTTGTAGTAATAGTAGTAGTATTTGCCATGCACTATACTACTAGTAGTAGCAGTAGTAGCAGCAGCAGCAGTAGTAGTAATCGTAGTAGTGTTTGCCATGCACTGTACTACTAGTAGTAGCAGTAATAGCAGCAGCAGAAGTAGTAATTATTGTAGTATTTGCAATGCACTGGACTACTACTAGTAGCAGTAGTAGTAGCATTAGTAGCAGCAGCAGCAGCAGTGATAGTAATACTAGTAGTATTTACCATGCACTGGGCTAGTAGTAGTAGTAGGAGCAGTAGAAGTGGCAGCAGCAGTAGAAGTAGTAGCAGCAGGAGTAGTGATACTAGTAGTATTTGATATACACTTGACTACTAGTAGTAGCAGTAGTAGTAGCAATAGTAGCAGCAGAATCAGTAGTAGCAATAGTAGTAGTATTTGCCAGGCACTGGACTAGTAGTAGTAGTAGCAGCAGCAGTAGATGTAGCAGCAGCAGTAGTAGAAGTAGCAGCAACAGTACTACTAGTAGTAGCAGTAGTAGCTGCAGCAGTATTAGTAATAGTATTTGCCATTCACTGCACTACTCGTAGTAGCAGTAGTAGCAACAGAAGTAGCAGCAGCAGTGGTAGTAGTAATTGTAGTAGTAGTTGCCATCCACTGAAATAATAGTAGTAGTAGTAACAGCAGCAATAGAAGTAGCTGCAGTGGTGGTAGTAGTAGCAGCAGTAGTGGTAATAGTAGTAGTATTTGCAATGGACTGGGCAAGTAGTAGAAGTTGTAGTAGTAATGGTAGCAGCAGCAGTAGAAGTGGCAGCAGCAGCAGTTATAGTAGCAGCAGATTTTCCCTGCAGTGGGCAAGTAGTAGCAGTATCAGTAGCAGCAGCAGCAATAGCAGTAATAGTAGTATATTTGACATGCACTGGGCTAGTAGTATTGATAGTAGTAGTAGCAGCAGCAGTAGTAGTAGTATTAATAGTATTTGCCATGCACTGGATTACTAGTAGTAGCTGTAGTAGTAGAAGTAGCAGAAGCAGCAGCAGTAGTAGTAATACTAGTAGTATTTGCAATGCACTGTGCTAGTGTACTACTATTAGCAGCAACAGCAGTAAAAGTAGCAACAGCAATAGTAGTAGAAGCAGTAGAAGTGGTAGGAGCAGTAGTGGTAATAGCAGTAGAACTTGCCATGTATGGGCTAGTAGTAGTACAAGTATCAGCAGTAGTAGTAGTAGCAGCCATAGTAGTAGTAGCAGCAATAGTGGTAATAGTAGTTGCATTTGGCATGCACTGGGCTAGTAGTAGTACTATTAGCAGCAGCAGTAGTAGTAGCAGCAGCAGTAGTAGTAACAGCAGTAGTGATAACATTAGTAGTGTTTGCCATGCACTGGGGTAGTAGCAGTAGTAATTATATTGGTAGCAGCAGCAGTAGAAGTGGCAGAAACATCAGTAGTATTGGCAGCAGATTTGCCCTGCAGTGTGCCAGTAGTAGTATTAGAATTATCAGTAATAGGTGTAGTACTAGTAGATTTGCCATGCACTGGGTTAGTAGTATTGATACTAGTAGCAGCAGCAGCAGTAGTAGTAGTAAGAGTAGTAGTATTTTCCATGCAATGGACTAGTATTAGTAGCAGTAGTAATAGCAGTAGTAGTAGTAGCAGCAGCAGTAGTGGAAATAGTATTAGTATCTGCCATGTACTGGGTTAGTAGTACTAGTAGCAGTAGCAGCAATAGCAATAGTAGTAGTAGATTTAACATGCACTGGGCTAGTAGTATTGATATTAGTAGTAGCAGTAGGAGGAGCATCAGCAGTAGTAGTAATAGTATTAATATTTGCAATTCACTGGTCTACTAGTAGTAGCAGTAGTGGTAGCAATAGTAGCAGCAGCAGCAGCAGTAGTACTAATAGTAGTAGTATTTGCCATACACTGGACTACAAGTAGTAGCAGTAGTACTAGTGGTAGTAACAACAATAGTAGTGATGGCAGCAACAGAAGTAGTAGCAGAAGATTTGCCCTGCAGTTGGCCAGTAGTAGTAGTATTAGTGGTAGCAAAAATAGCAGTAGTAGTAGTAGATTTGCCATGCACTGAACTAGTGGTATTGATAGTAGTAGTAGCAGTATTAACAGCAGCAGCAGTTGTAGTAATAGTAGTAGTATTTACCATGAACTGCACTACAAGTAGTAGCAATAGTAGTAGCAGTAGTAGAAGCAGCAGGAGTAGTAGTAATAGTAGTAGTATTTACCAGGCACTGGGCTAGAAGTAGTTGTAATAGCACCAGCAGCAGTAGAAGAACCTGCAGCAGCAGTAGTATCAGTAGAGGTAATAGTAGTAGTATTTGCCATGCACTGGGATAGTAGTGGTGGTAGCAGCAGGAGTAGAAGTGGCAGCAGCAGTAATAGTAGTAGCAGCATATTTGTCCTGCAGTGGGCCAGTAAGAGTAGTACCAGTAGAAGCAATAAGAGGAGTAGTAGTAGATTTACCATGCACTGGGCTAGTAGTATTTATACTAGTAGTAGCAGTAGTAGCAGCAGCAGCAGTTTTAGTAATAGTTGTTGTATTTGCCATGCATTTTACTACTAGAAGTAGCAGTAGTAGTAGCAGTAGTAGCAGCAGCAGCAGCAGTAGTAGTAATTGTGGTTGTATTTCCCATGCACGGTACTACTAGTAGTAGCAGTAGTAGCAGCAGCAGTAGTAATTATAGTAGTGTTTGCAATGCTCTGGGCTACTAGTAGTAGCAGTGGTAGTAGCACTAGTAGCTGCAGCAGCAGCAGTGGTAGTAATAGTAGTAGTATTTACCAAGCACTGGGCCAGTAGTAGCAGTAGTAATACCAGCAGCAGGAGTAGCAGCTGCAGTAGAAGTAGTAGCAACAGTAGTAGTGATACTAGTAGTATTTGATATACACTGGACTACTAATAGTAGCAGTAGTAGCAGCACTAGTAGCAGCGGAAGCAGTAGTATTAATAGTAGTATTATTTGCCATGCACTATTAGTAGTAGTAGCAGCAGCAGTAGATGTAGCAGCAGCAGAAGTAGAAGTAGCAACAACAGTACTAATAGTAGTAGCAGTAGTAGCAGCAGCATCAGCAGTAGTATTAATAGTATTTGCTGTGCACAGCAGTACTTGTAGTAGCAGAAGTAGCAGCAGCTGTGGTAGTAGTGACAGTACCAGTATTTGACATACACTGAACTAATAGTAGTAGTATCAGCAGCAATAAAAGTAGCATCAGCAGTAGTAGTAGTAGCAGCAGTACTGGTAATAGTAGTAGTATTTGCCAAGCACTGGGCTACTAGTAGAACTTGTAGTTGTAGTGGTAGCAGCAGCAGTAGAAGTGGCACCAGCAGCAGTAGTAGTAGCAGCAGATTTGCCCTGCAGTGGGCGAGTAGTAGTAGTAACAGTAGCAGCAATAGCAGCATTAGTAGTTTATTTGCCATGCACTGGGCTAGTAGTACTATTCATAGTAGTGGTAGCAGCAGCAGAAGTGGCAGCAGCATAAGTAGAAGTAGCAGTAAATTTGTCCTGCAGTGGGCCAGTAGTCATATTACTATTAACAGTAATAGGTGTAGTACTAGTAGATTTGTCATACACTGTGCTAGTAGTATTGATACTAGCAGTAGCAGTAGCAGCAGCAGCAGCAGTAGTAGTAATAATAGTAATATTTGCCATGCACTGGACTACTATTCGTAGCAGTAGTAGTAGCAGCAGCAGCAGCAGCAGTACTAGCAATAGTAGTCATATTTGCAATGCACTGTGCTAGTAGTAGTACTAGTAGCAGCAACAGCAGTAATTGTAGCAGCAGCAGTAGTAGTAGCAGCATTAGTAGTGGAAGCAGCAGTAGTGGTAATAGCAGTAGTACATGCACTGGGCTACTAGTAGTAATAGTAGCAGCAGTAGTAGATGTAGCAGCAGTAGTAGACGTAGCAGCAGTAGTAGTAGTAGCAGCAGCAGTAGTGCTAAAAGCATTTGTATTTGGCATGCACTGGGCTAGTAGTAGTACTAGTACCAACAGCAGTAGTAGTAGCAGCAATAGTAGTACTAGCAGCAGTAGTGGTAATATTAGTAGTGTTTGCCATGCACTTGGGTAGTAGTAGTACTAGTTGTATTGCTGGCTGCAGCAGTAGAAGTGGCAGAAACATCAGTAGTAGCAGGAGATTTGCCCTGCAATGTGCCAGTAGTAGTATAACATTAGCATTAATAGGCATAGTACTATTAGATTTGCAATGCACTGGGTTAGTAGTATTGATACTAGTAGTAGCAGTAGTTGCAGCAGCAGTAGCAGTAATATTAGTAGTATTTGCCATGCATTGGAGTATATTACTGGCAGTAGTAGCCACAGCAGCAGCAGCAGTAGTAATACTAGTAGTATCTGCCATGCACTGGGTTAGTAGTAGTAGTAGCAGTAGCAGCAATAGCAATAGAATTAGTAGATTTGCCATGCACAGTGCTAGTAGTATTGATATTAGTAGTAGCACTAGTAGCAGCATCAGCAGTAGTAGTAATAGTATTAATATTTGCAATACACTGGACTAGTAGTAGTAGCAGTAATAGCAGCAATACTAGCAGCTGCATCAGCAGTAGTACTAGTAGTATTAGTATTTGCCATGCACTGGACTACTACTAGTAGCAGTAGTAGTAGTGGTAGCAACAGCAATAGAAGTGACAGCAGCAACAGAAGTAGTAGCAGAAGATTTGCCCAGCAGTGGGCCAGTAGTAGTAGAGGAAGTAGCAGCAATAGCATTAGTAGTAGTATATTTAACATGCACTGGTTAGTAGTATTGATAGTATTATTAGCAGTAGTAGAAGTAACAGCAGTAGAAGTAATATTTGTTGTATTTGACATGCACTGGACTACTAGTAGTAGCAGTATTAGTAGCAGTAGTAGCAGCAGCAGCAGTAGTAGTAATAGTCATATTATTTGCCTTGCACAGGACTAGTAGTGGTAGTAGTAGTAGCAGCAGCAGGAGAAGTAGCAGCAGTAGCAGTAGTATCAGTAGTAGCAGCAGCAGCAGTAGCAGTAATAGTTGTAATATTTGCAATTCACTGGACTACAAGTAGTAGCAGTAGTAGTAGCAGTAGCAGCAATGGCAGCAGTAGTAGTAACAGAAGAAGTATTTGCCATACACTGGAGTACTAGTAGTAACAGTAGTTGTAGTGGTAGTGGCAGCAATAAATGTGGCAGCAGCAGCAGTAACAGTAGTAGTACATGCCATGCACTACACTACTATCAGTAGCAGTAGCAGTAGTAGCAGCAGCAGCAGCAGTAGTAGTTATAGTAGAAGTATTTGCCATGCACGGAGATAGTAGTAGTAGCAACAGCAACAGCAGAAATAGCAGCAGCACTACTAGTTGCTGCAGTAGTAATAGCAGCAGCAATGGTGGTAATAGTAGTAGTATTTGCCACTCACTGGGCTACTAGTAGTAGTAGCAGTAGCAGCATTAGCAATAGTAGTACTAGATTTGCCTTGCACTGGTCTAGTAGTATTGATATTAGTAGTTGCAGTAGTAGCAGCATCAGCAGTAGTAGTAATAGCAGTAGTATTTTCCA
>NW_020838560.1:11106-12477 GCF_003676395.1 Aethalodelphis obliquidens
TAGTAGTAATAGTATTTGTATTTGCCATGAACTGGACTATGAGTAGAAAGTAATAGTTGGAGTGGTAGCAGCAGCAGCAGTAGTAGTAATAGTATTTTCCATGCTCTGGACTACTTGTAGTAGCAGTAGTAGTATCAGAAGTAGCAGCAGCAGTTGTAGTAGTGATAGTAGTAGTATTTGTCATGCACTGGACTACTATTAGTAGCAGTAGTAGTAGCAGTAGTAGAAACAGCAGACATAGGAGTAGTTATAGTAGTACTATATTCCATGCACTGCGCTAGTAATAGTACAAGTAGCAGCAACAGTAGTAGTAGCAGTAGAAGGAGTAGCAGCACTAGTGATAACAGAAGTAGTATTTCCCATGCAATGGGTTAGTAGTAGTAGTAGTAGTAGTAGTAGTACAGGTAACAGCCACAGTAGAAGTGGCAGAAGATTTGCCCAGCAGTGGGCCAGTAGTAGTAGTAGCATGAGCAGCAATAGCAGTAGTAGTAGTAGATTTACCATGCACTGAGCCAGTAGTATTGATAGTATTAGTGGTAGTAGTAGCAGAAGCAGGAGTTGTAGTAATATTAGTAGTATTGCTAAGCACTGCACTATTAGTAGCAGCAGTTGTAGTAGCAGTAGTAGCAGCAGCAGGAGTAGTAGTAATAGTAGAAATATTTACCAGGCACTGGGCTAGTAGTACAAGCAGTAGTAGTATCAGTAGGAGCAGAATCAGCAGTAGTAGTAATTGTAGTAGTATTTGCCATGCACTGGGCTGGTTGTTGAAGAAGTAGTAGAGGTAGCAGCAGAAGTCAAAGTGGCAGCAGAAGCAGGAGTAGTTGCAGCAGATGTGCCAGGCAGAGGGCCAGTAGTAATAGTAGCAGTAGGAGCAATAGGAGTAGTAGTAGTAGATTTACTATTCATTGAGTTAGTAGTATTGATACTAGTAGTAGCAGTAGTAGCAGCAGAAGCAGCAGTAGTAATAGTAGTAGTAATTGCCATGCACTTGACTACTAGATTTAGCAGTACTAGTAGTAATAGTAGCAACAGCAGCAGCAGTAATAGGAATAGTTGTAGTATTTGCAATGCACTGTGATAGTAGTAATACTAGTAGCAGCAAGAGCAGCAAAAGTAGTAGCAGCAGTAGTAATAGCAGCAGTAGTAGTGGTAGAAGCAGTAGTGGTAATAACAGTAATACTTGCCATGCACTGGGCTAGTAGTAGTCCTAATAGCAGCAGTAGTAGTAGTAGCACCCATAGTACTAATAGCAGCAGTAGCAGTAGTAGCAGCAGTAGTGATAATAGTAGTAGCACTTGGAATGGACTGGGCTAGTAGTAGTACTAGTAGCAGCAGCAGTATTAGTAGAAGCAGTAGTAGTAGTAGCAGCAG
>NW_020838560.1:12487-12728 GCF_003676395.1 Aethalodelphis obliquidens
TGCCATGCACTGGGCTAGTAGTATTGATAGTAGTAGTAGCAGTAGTAGCAGCAGCAGCAGTAGTAGTAATAGTTGTAGTATTTGCTATGCACAGTACTACTAGCAGTTACAGTAGTAGCAGCAGCAGCAGTAGTAGTAAGTATAGTAGTATATTCAATGCAATGGACCACTAGAAGTAGCACTAGTAACAGCAGCAGAAATAACAATTATACTAGTAGTACTATGGCTATTAGTAGCAGTA
>NW_020838561.1:0-12714 GCF_003676395.1 Aethalodelphis obliquidens
AAGGTGGAGGGTGGGCAGTCCTGTTCCCAAGCAGAGCCATGCCCACCCTTCTCCCTGGCTCAGCCAGGTGGGAGAGTCTCCCTTGCCTCAGAGTCTGAGAGCCAAGAGAATCCTGGGGGCTTTCCTCAGACCTCAGGTAGGAAATACAGGTATGTTGGGCAGTGCAGACGGGAAGCCAAGCCTCGGGGTGGACAGAGAGTGGCAGGAGGAACCAAGGTCCAGGCTGGGAAGGCAGGTCAGGATGGAGAGGGCACTGTCCCGGCCCTCTCCATCCTGACCTGTGTATGAGAGCCAACCTCCAATTCACTCCCTGACCAGTGCCAGCGAGCCTTCTCGCAAACTGCACTCAGAGCCCTCACCGTGGTCAGCTGCGGTGTATGGCAACTGGACAGTGGGAGGGACCAATGGGCCACCTATAGCCAGGCCTTCTCCTCCCCTTTAGGCACAGGCTTCAGGGCACTACATCTTATACACCTGTTATTTACAGAGAGCACACACCCACATTTACGCAGCCGGAGAAAGGCACATAGGAACACACGGAAAACCCACGGGCACATACTCAGACGCACGTGGACACAGAGACACATTCACGCTAGATCCATATACACAGCCATATGTGCTCCACACGGCCCCAACAGCAACACAGACACACGCACACAGACCACCCACGTGCACACATGCAAATCCACCAATGCTGGTGACAAGCCCTGCTGGGTGTCCCTTGCCTGGCATACCTTGTCCCATCCCATCTGTGTGTCACGGGCACCCAAGTCAGAGACTCTGGGAACCTAGATCCTACCAGTACGGCTCAGGCTGTATCTCACCAGTCAGGCTGCCATGTGGGCAGGACTGAGGTCCCCTGTCGGGCAAGATTTCAAGAGCTCTAAAATAGAACATCACCACCACATCCTCAAACAAACCACCACCTTCATATCCAGAGGATCTTCATTTCCCAGGGGACTGAGTGGGCTCACAGTCCTTCCTGACAGTGGGGAATCTGGGGCGTTGGGGAGAGAGAACCAGAGGCACCAGAGCTGAGACACAGTGGGAAAAATCAGCCAGGTCAACTCAGGCAACATCCAGGGACAGCCCTGCTCATGACACATGTGCTGTGACCAGACCATCCAAGCTCAGGGGAAGAGAAGAAAGAGTGGGCAGGATACTGACCACCTGCTCAATTCTCTATCCATCCAGCTATTCATTCAAAAAAAAAAAAAAAAAAAAAAAAGGTAGTGAGCACCTGCTACATTCCCAGCACTGACTGAAGCACGGGGGACGCAGATTTTACACCAGGCAGAGTCCCTGTTCCCCGGAGCTTACGTTCACCCAGCCGTATGTCCTCCTGGTCTCCATCTATCCATCTAAAGGTTTCCCTCTGAGCACTACTGTCTGCCAGGCTCTGTGCTGGGTTTTGCAGGACAGACACGGCAGGACATGGCAGGTTGTGCCACGTGGCTCTGGGAGGTAGGAGAAAGCAGTGATGCTTCAGAAGCTCAGGAAAGAGAGATGGCACTGTAGGCCAGGGGCTCCCTGGTGAAAGGCTTCTCAGTGGACGTGTCAGCGGGCAGGAAGGATGCTGACCGTGGGAGACATGAAGCACCCAGGCAGGGCATATCCGTCAGGAATCCTTAGATCGCAAGTAACAAAACACCACCACCCCAAACTGGAAAAGAATTTATTGGTTCGTGTCACTGTCAAGTCCAGGCTTGGGATGAGCTTCAGCCGTGCCTTGATTCTAGGGCTCGAGCGCTGCCCCCAGGATCTGCTCACTCACTGCTGTCACCTCACCTTCTGAACTTCGAGCCAATGAAGGAGCAGCTCCAGACCTCACATCCCCTTGGCTTCAGTTTCATGCCTCTGTTCTAGCATGCTCTAGTCACGTAACATTTCACAAGCTCTGCCTGGGTCATGTGTCCATCCATAAATGAATCACTGTGCCAGGGAAACATAAGGTCATCACTGATCAAAGACCCATGCTCTACCCAACCTCCACCCTAAGCACAGGGCAGAGTGACCCCGGAGTGGTTTCCCAGAGCAAGGAGGATTCAGTTACACGACAAGGGTGAGGGGATACCTGGCTGGAAAATGATCCCTGTTCCATAAGGGAGCCAGAAAGCGCAAAAGCAAAGACTGGAACCTGCAGGAAAGAACAATGGGCGTGGCAACCAGGAAATGAAAAGGGAGGTGAAGGAGTACAAGCGTGAAATGGTGTATGGGATTCTAATTGTGAAAGCTCCAGGCTTAAATTGGACAAACGTTCTGGACTTGATAGTGCAGGGTCTAGGGAGCCCTGAAGCCTCCTGAGAGGGGGCGTGGGAGGCAGAGGGAGGCAGATGCTCCTGGACCACCAGGAACACGTGTTCACTCTGCCTCCCACCCGCAGACTCCCATGTGTGGAGTACCTCCAGCCCCTCCTGACTGCCAGACCCTGGATCCACCTTCAAGGCTGTGATAGCAAACAGTCTTGCAGTAATATTCCCCCAGCTGAGCCACAGGGAAGGCGGAAGTCTGGTGGGTGGCAGGCCTCGGGCTACTCTGAGGGGGATGGGAGAGATGGCTGAGGGTGTTGCGGTTACTCTGGTTGCTGGGTGTAGATTGGATGAGAGCACGAGGATAGGAAGCACAGAGGTCAGCTGGAAAACTACGGCAGCCATTCAGGCCAGCGAGTATGGAGTCCTGGAAGGCAGTGGAGAAAGAGGAGGGAAAAGACAGGAGACAGTGAACGCTGCTGATGGCTGAGGACCAAGAACTGACTGGTTTAGCAACATGGTCACTGAGACCTCTGAAGGGAGGACTTTGGTGGACGCACAGCTGAGCTGGGTCCCATCTGCTCTCATGGACTGTGGTGTGGCCACTCAGGCTGAATTTTTCCTTGTGTCCCCCTTGTTGGGGGAGTCCTCAGCCTGCCTCTCCCCGAGGTCATTCATGCCCGTTATATCTTCTTGGCCACTGAGCCTACTACTCTCAGAATAGCTGGACGGTGGGGTCTGGGCAAGGTAAGGAGCCTGGTGTCGTCTGAGCACAGTGGCCAGGAAAGCCTTGAGGTACTGGCGGAAGCGGCGGCTGGAAAACGCATAGAGGACGGGGGTGAAGCAGCAGTGGAGGAAGGCGATGCTCTCTGTCACCTGCAGCGCATAGTCCAGGTGCTGGCTGACCTTGCAGTCCCCAAAGACTTGCAGGTCCAGCAGCGAGTGCAGAAACAAGGTGACGTTGTACGGGAACCACAGCACAAAGAAGGCCACCACCAGGCCTATGGCCATCCTCAGAGCCCGGCTCTGGCCTGGGGGCCTCAGCCTGGCCAAGACGGAGCCAATGCGGGAATAGAAGAAGATCATGGCAAGCAGGGGGAGGAGAAACCCCAGGAGGTTCTGCTGGAAGCGGAGGAAGAGCTTCCAGATGGTCCCGTGCCCCCCAAAATCCGCAAAGCAGTCCCACACGCCTGGGGCGTTTTCCTGCGTCCTCACAAAGACCATGTCGGGGATGGAGACAGCCAGGGCCACAGCCCACACGACAGCTGCGAGGAGCAGGCTCTTGGCCCGGGTCCTCAGCCGGTGGTGGGGCTGAGCGTGAACAATCTCCAGGTACTTGTCGAGGCTCATGCAGCTAATGAAGAAGATGCCACTGTAGAAGTTAATGGTGTAGAGGGTGCTCACCACCTTGCATAAGAAACTCCCAAAGACCCAATGCCAGGCCACAGAGATGCCCCAAAAGGGCAGCGTCACCAGAAACAGGAGGTTGGAGATGGCCAGGTTCAGCAGATAGATCTCGGTCATCCGCCTTCGAGGCACATACCGGAGCAAGACCACTAGGAGAAGGAGGTTCCCGCTCAGGCCCAGCACAAAGATCAGGCCATAGAAGAGTGGCAGAAAGACTCTGCCAAACGACAGCACCTCGTCCTTCCTGCAGAGCATGAAGGCCACGTCGCCCAGGAAGTACTCATAGTCATAGAAGGAGCTGCTGTTCTCAGAACTGGCCACCTTGGTGCTGGGTGGCAGAGGAGAGGCGGTGGCGGCCATGGCGGGAGGACACATCCAGTGCTGGAGCTCTGTGGGCCAGAGAGCAGTGTGAGCAACAGGAGACAAATCCACCCTCTCTCCAAACCCACTTTAGCCAGTGCTCTGGGGTGTCCAATAGACTCTTCACATTCACGCCAGTAACCCATAGGCTAGCAAGTACGGGAACAAGGATGAGGAGCCCAAGGCTACCACTGAATAGTTATGTCACCTTGGGTAGCTGACTTAACCTCAGATGTTCTCACAGTACTCACTTCTTTTTTTTTATTTTTATTTTTTGGTACGCGGGCCTCTCACTGTTGCGGCCTCTCCCGTTGTGGAGCACAGGCTCCGGATGCACAGGCTCAGCGGCCATGGCTCACGGGCCCAGCCGCTCCGCGGCATGTGGGATCCTCCCGGACCGGGGCACAAACCCGTGTCCCCTGCATCGGCAGGCGGACTCTCAACCACTGCACCACCAGGGAAACCCAGTACTCACTTCTTTCATGATGGTTTCTCTTATTTTCCCCCTCATCATTTATAAAGACTGATAATGTCTTTCATGTTTTTCTTTATTATTTAGGGAGACCAGTTCACTTATTTATTGTGTACATACTCTTCCTCACGTGTGGCTTGAAATTATTCTTCTTTGTGTGGCTTATAATTTTTTCTTTTTAATGAGAGCTTCTCTTCAGTGGGGCTTGCTTTTTCTATAAATACCTAGTGTGCCTACTCTGGCTTTGAACTCTCTTTACTTCTCTCACTTGAGGATTTCCCTTCCTTTGGTTATTTTAAAAATATTTTATTTATACATATTTAGTTTTATGTCAATATCTTCATTTATAAATATTTAATATTTTAAAAATATTTTATCCACTATTTCTAGGTTTGCAGCAGAAAGGTGTGAACCAGCATGTCGACAGACTCAGAACTAAACCTACTAATCCCTCAGTTTCCCCATCTTTAACATGATATTAATTATAGTGCCTTTCCGTGGGGTTCTTGTGAGGCTTAAATGTTATAATTCAGGCAGAGCATTTCGAGCTCTATGAAGAATGCCCAGAACATAGGAGGCACTCAATAAACATTTGCTTAAATTATTGCTTTGCCCAGAGCTGAGTTCATCATCTTCCAAACCAGCCTCTTCTCCTCTCCCTTGTCTATCTAACTGAAGAGCTCCACCAGCTATTCGGTCACCTAAGACTGAAACGTGGGAGACATCACAGACCCCTTCCCCCCAACCCTCATCATCACCCTGTGTGTCTCTACCTCTTTACTGCTATCTCCAGGTTCCATAAAAATACATACATGATAAAAATATTTACATGATACTCTTTTTAATAAAATTAAGACAAATGAAACATATATATATATATATATGTATATATATATATATATATATATATAAAACAACCACCACCTCAGGAAGTATATGAATATATGCTGTGAAGGAGCTCAAAGAGATAAAAGACAGGGGAAAGATAGGCACAAGACTGAAGATGGTGGCTGCCTGGCAGGAGAAGCTAGAGACATGGGATGGGGCAGGTCACTGTCCATGGTCAAGTTCTCTCTGGGCAGCAGTTTCCCAGGTTTTAATTGTATTATTAAACATAATTTTAAAAAGAGAGCCTCACATGAACCAGTGAGAAACGTGTCATGAACCAAGGATTATGCTCAATCCTGTTCTGTGTTCTAAAAGGAGAGAGATTTCATGTTCAGCCCACTAGATTGTTCACCAATGGGGAAGAGGGTTTGGGGAGGAGAGAGGAAAGAGATAAAAAAAAGAATTTGTGGCCCAAGCAGGCAATCATGCACAGCCACCAGAATAAGACCTGTTGGCTGGTGATGATAATGGGCCACAAACCCAGAAATACAAACCAACTCCACCTTGTGCCTCTGTATTTTAGTTTTTACTCCTTGATTCAAATGAGGTTGAACTCTTAATACAGTGAATGTATTATTTTGTATGTGTGTCTTCTGTGCATGATTTACTGTTTTAATGGGTGGGATTCTCATTTTATAAGAGGTTTTATATAGTAAGGATTTTAGCTTTTTACATATATATTGCAAACATTTTCCCCAGTCCTTTCCCTCCCAGTAGAAGTTTAGTCTGTTTTTTTTTCCAGGTAGAATTTTGAAAGAAATGTTGACTCAGGTCCTCAGCTGATCCTTCTAGTATCCATGACACCGTGACCCTGTGATGGAAATATGCAATTCTGCTGAGGCAGAACCTCTCTCAGGAGAGCCCTGGAGTCCTCCTACTCCTTGAGCCTCTGTCCCACCCTTGGGCTCCTGTCAACTGGCTTCTGGGCCAGATGTTGGGGAAACACAGATGTCCTAACCCCACCCCAAGACCTCAGCCTGGGAGGTTTTAACTAGGGCTGGGCTCTGCTCCTGACTGGCCTTGAGAACTTGGCCCTGTGCCTTCCTTTCTCCGTCCTTCACTCCCCTCCTGTGCATCTGGGCTCTCCTGTCCCTGAGCCCCTCTTTCCTGGGCACCAGTATAGGCACCCACCCCCACCCCCAGCACATGGCTGGTTTGGGAGTCCATGAGCTGCTGGCATTGGGAGGAGGGAGCGCCCTTCTGCACTTGGGCCTGATTAGGGCTTATTAGTCAGGAGTTACCACTAATTAAATACCAGCTCTTCTAGTCTGTTAGCACTGACCTTGATCCTGACCTGGCTTCTGAAAGTCTCTGGCTTTTGCTTTAGCAAACAACCAAGTCTGATAATTGCTTTGGTCAAAGCCAGAAGTCAAGGTCAGCAGGCCCCGGGCTGGACCAGGTCACCTTTACAAGGCTCCCTTCACCTGGAACACTCCGTTCTTTTCCCTCTCGGGGCCTTGGCCTCCTGATCGTTCACCTTGGGAATCTTTCCACATTCTCTGGACCTCTGGGGCCACCAGCCCCTCCCATCACTTTCATCAATAATACCAACAACGATGACAACAGTAACCAACATGTGTCATATGCACGTGACAATTGGCCAGGCACTTTCATGTCAACTCTGGCAGTCCTGGAAGGCAAACCAGGAAGGAACGGTCAGCCCCACTTAACCCAGGAGCAAAGTAACTTCTCCACAATCACGCAGGAAGTCACTGGCTGAGCGCATCTGAGCCCCAGGTCTTCAGACTCAGAAACAGTGCCTTGTCCCTGGTCTCATCTCATTCTCGGCCTCTGTTCTGCCCTGTCTAGCAGTTTTCAAAAGGGGCCACCTGAGAGAGGTGTGATTTGAGCTCAGGAGGTCTTGCTTGCCCAGGTTTTGCCCTCATTGGCTGGTCCAGCCTTGGTAGATTCCACCATTAATGCCCCCAAGGCTTTATGGAGCCTCCTTGGGAAACGTAGTCTCCCTACAGGTCAACAGAGTAGCCTCCCCAAAATATCCAGATCCTAATCCCTGAAGCCTGTGGATATGTTACCTTACATATCAAAAGGGACTTGACAGAAGTAATTAAGGATCCTGAGCTAGGGAGGGTACCCTGGATGATCCCGGTGGGGCCACTGTACTCACAAGGTCCTTTATAAGGGAGGCAGGAGTATCTGAATCAGAGAAGGAAATGTGACGGTGGAGACAGAGGTCAGAGGGATGTGGTTGCAGGACAATGGATGCAGGCTTTTAAAGATAAGGAAGGGGTGGATGTGAAACTTAGTAAGTGCTCGGTGCATTTCTGCTGAATGAACTAGCAAATTAATGAATACATGAATTCATGAGTAAATAAAGGAGTGAATAATCAGTAAGTCACGGGGGTGAGGATGGAGTCAAGGAAGGCTTGGCAGAGAAGCTGCTGGAGCTGGGTCTGGAAAGGTCAGAACAAAGCCTGAAGCTGGTGAGGGGGCTGTGACCATAGCTAGAGGTTTCCTTCTGGGCTTTTTCCTAGTCCCGCCTCCTCCTCCCACATGACAAGGTCCTAACAAAATCCAGGGGAACGTTTTGCTCCCAGGTACTGTCTCGCCAGGGTTATTTACTGTAACTTGCAGTCACCGGGCAAGGTCCAGGTGGACAGATTTTTCTACCCTCAACTTGTCAAGACCTCCCAAACTCTCTGGCACCCAGAGAACAACGTGTCCAGAGCTCAACCTGGAAGAGCACAGCCATGGTGCTCTGGGGTCTGGTGCTGGGAGCTCTGATGGTGGCCACTGTGGGGTACCTGTGCCTGCAGGAGCTGCTCCGGCAACAGAGACCCAAGGAGCCCCCTCTGGATAAGGGCTCCGTGCCCTGGCTGGGCCATGCTTTAGCTTTCCGGAAGAATATGTTTGAATTTCTGAAGCACATGCGGGCTAAACACGGGGACATATTCACGGTGCAGCTAGGGGGCCAGTACTTCACCTTTGTCATGGACCCTCTCTCCTTTGGCCCCATCCTCAAGGATACGCAGAGAAGACTAGACTTTGTGGAGTATGCGGAAAGCCTGGTGCTAAAGGTATTTGGATACCGCTCCTTGCAGGGAGACTACCAGATGATACACTCAGCCAGCACCAAGCACCTCATGGGGAATGGCTTGGAGGAGCTCAACAAAGCCATGCTGGACAGCCTGTCCTTGGTTATGCTGGGGCCCACGGGCCCCAGTCTGGATGCCAGTAGCTGGCGTGAGGATGGCCTCTTTCACTTCTGCTACAACATCTTGTTCAAGGCCGGCTACCTGGGCTTGTTTGGCTACACAAAGGACAAGGAACAGGACCTGCTACAGGCAGAGGAATTATTCGTGCAGTTCCGCAAGTTCGACCGCCTGTTCCCCAGGTTTGTCTACTCCCTACTGGGACCCCGGGAGTGGCTGGAAGTGGGCCGGCTCCAGCGTCTCTTCCATAAGACGCTCTCTGTGGAACACAACATGGAGAAGTACGGCATAAGCAACTGGATCACCTATATGCTTCAGTTTCTGAGGGAGCAGGGAGTCGCCCCAGCCATGCAGGACAAGTTCAACTTCATGATGCTCTGGGCCTCCCAGGGTAACACAGGGCCTACCTCTTTCTGGGTCCTCCTGTTCCTCCTGAAGCATCCAGAAGCCATGCGGGCTGTGAGGGAGGAGGCCACCCAGGTCCTGGGAGAGGCCAGGCTGGAGGCCAAGCAGTCCTTCAACTTTAATGTCGGTGCCCTGCACCGCATGCCGGTGCTGGACAGCGTGATGGAGGAGACACTGCGGCTGAGGGCCGCGCCGACCCTCCTCAGGGTGGTGCACAGTGACCACAGCCTGAAGATGGCCAATGGGCAGGAGTACCTGCTCCGCAAGGGAGACATCCTGGCCCTCTTCCCTTATCTCTCAGTGCACATGGACCCCGACATCCACTCGGAGCCCACCACCTTCAAGTACGATCGCTTCCTCACCCCCAGCGGCAGCCGAAAAGTAGACTTCTACAAGGCAGGCAAGAAGATCCACCACTACACCATGCCATGGGGCTCGGGTGTCTCCATCTGCCCTGGGAGGTTCTTGGCCCTCAGCGAGATGAAGCTCTTTGTCCTGCTCGTGGTCACACACTTTGACCTGGAGCTGGTGGACCCTGACACACCTGTGCCACCCGTGGACCCCCAGCGCTGGGGCTTTGGCACCACACAGCCCAGCCACGAGGTGCGATTCCGCTACCGCCTGCGCCTGTGGAGTGAGCTCTGCCCAGGTGGCCGCAAGCCTGGCTAGGGGCTTCCCTTGGGGTCTCCAGCTCCGCTCAGCCCTCTGAAGCCCCAGACCAGCCCTTCCTCTGACCTGCTTGCCCTCTCTGCTCTTTGGCCTCCTTCTAGGCGCCTCACAGGCTTCTTCTTCTCTCTTTAAAACACTGTCTCTCACAGTGGATTCTGCAGAAACTGCCTCTCACAGGAAGTCCAGGGAAGGGGAAATATCTGTGGGCAACTCAGTTTGGGGGCTAATACATGCCTTGACAAGTCCTGCAGTATAGACACTGGTTACGGTGGGCAATGCAGCATCTTGCAAACGTTAGTCTCCACCCTCCCACTCTGCTTTTGTTGTTTTTCCTCAACACTTATTCCACATCCTGTGGAATTCAGGGTTTAGAACAGTGTCATCCTATAGCAGTATGAGGCAAGCCACGTGCATAATTCTTAATTTCCTAGTTGACACATTTTTTTTAAAGTAAAAAGAAAGAGGTGAAATTCATTTTTATACTATATTTTACTCGACCTGATATATCTAAAATATTAGCATTTCAACAGGGAGTCAATATAAATGTATTAATGAAATATTTTTACATCTCTTTTTCCCTTCAAAATCTGGTATGTACTTTTTAACCCTTGATACTGAGCACATCTCAGTTCAGACTAGCCCCATCCTAAGTGCTCAATAGCTACGTGGGGCTAGTGGCTTCTGTATTGGATAGAGCAGCTCTAGAGAAGGGCTGCCTTTCACATAGGAGTTGTTCAGGGTCCCTCCTCCGTGCCCCCCTCTCCCCTCTGCACCCCTACCTTGGGGTGATCTCAACCCCTCACTTGGTTTCCACAACCATCGCTGGGCTCAGAGCTCTCTGCTACCTCCAGACCCCCAATCTCCCCACAGGGGTCTCACAGCACCTCTGACTCAGTTCGGCCCACGCAGAACTCAGCATCTGTCCCCCCAGCCTCTGCCCTGAACCACCTGCTTCTCCCGATTTCCCTGCCTTTCTTTGCGCGGGACACCACCATCCACCCCTTCCCCCGAGGCAGATACAGAGGAGACACACTGGCTCCTCCCTTTCTCTCCCCCATAGGGAGAGAGTTCTGTCAGCCTGACCCCTGTGGTGCCACTGAACCTTGTCCCCCCGCTTCCCCCCGCATCCCCCGCTGCCCTTCTCAGAGCTCAGAACTCGACATTTCTCTCCACGTGGGGCCTGTGGGCCCTCCATTTACCCTGCTGCCAGAGACTTTTTTTTCCAAAAGCACCTCTGGGTGTCCCCCTTTTACTTTTCTGGCTCCCCATCACCTCCACACACCTGACATTTAAGTTTTGCCACAGTTGGTCCCCAAATTTTCAATCCAGTGCAATTCAACTCTGGCAACTTTCTCCAATGGAACTGTCCGTAAAGTACAGGGCTCGCTTTCACTGTTAACCCTGGTGCGAGCTACTCCCGGAAGCCTTCTTGAACCTCGCCCATCCCATCCTCTGACCAGAAATGGTCTCCACCCCCTGGATCTCCCCTGCCACCGAGTGTATCACAGCACATCTGTTATGTCATTGCTTTCCGTGTCCTGGTTTCTGCCTCCTGCCCCCTGCTCCAGACTGGAACCCATAGGGCTTGGTATCTTATTCCTTCATCTCTGACCCCAATTCCCTAAATGTAGATTAAATTACAGAAACATGACTTCCAGACTCGGCTAATTTACTTCATGTCCTCAAATAATTTCCTTCCCCTCCCACCTTCACTCAGCTTTTCGGCCTGTGAAATGGAGACAATCCCTGTTGCCAGGCGTGCTTACCAGGGCTGGGAGAGAGTGAGAGGGTGCTACTGCCAGAGCTGCAGCAGGCTGATGGCAGGGCCCTGGCTGGGGCTGGGACAGGAAGGGTAGTGACTGTGGGAGCTGATAGAGGGTCCTGGAGAAGGGAGGCCCAGGCAGCATGGACCCCCTGCAGGGACCACCCAGGGGGCTTCTCTCTGCTACCCCAACCCTACACCTCTGACTGGCCTCTTCCTTTGTCTTAAGGTTGCCTGTTTTGCCCCGAGTTTGGCCAGGATAACAGGCTGTTAAGAGTGGGCAGGGGCCGGGCCGGGGACAGGAGTCTGTCCTCACTAGCTGGGTGACTCTGGGCTGGGGCCTGCCTTCTTCTGGGTCTAGCTGCCCCCAAATGGTGACATCTGCCTGGAGCCTGATAGAGCTCTGACTGGCTAGGAGAAGCCAGGCATCTGACCCCCTTCCACAAGGGCCAGGGGCGCAAGGAGAAGAGCCCCATGGGGCACACAGGAGAGGGAGAAGGGGCCTTGGAGGCCAGGAGGTGTCTCTGGGTAGCTTACCAGCAACCTCCTCCACGCAGCCAGGCCCTATGCCAGAGCAGGTGAGGGAACAGGGATAAAGACACAGGGCTTCCCTACACCTCCTTGGCCCTGCCCGGACCTGGGTGCTGCATCCCTTCATTTTCCACACACCCAGAGGACTGTGGACCAGGAGCCAGGCCTGTGGACAGGTTGGGACGGGGCTGTGGGCCCAAGCCCACTAAGTCAGGACAAAGAGGCCTCAGCTGAGAGTGACCACGTGCAGATGTCCCAGGAACTTCATGGATCCTGTGATCGGTTTGAGGGTCTGCCTGGGACCGAGGGAAGCCTCAGGGGGGGTCAGGTGTGAGGTGAAGACGAGTGTACCATCCCACAGTCAGGGATGCCCACCATAACAACAGCCCCTCCCCCCAGGAAGTGGCGAGCAGCCAGGATTAGCCTGTGCACGTGGAGGCCCATGCCCACCTGCTGGCAGGGGAGGGGCCCGTGGCACCTGTAGTTGTATTCCCCCTGGCCTGGGGACTGCTGGACACACGCTCCACAAGGGCACCCTTCCTGCCCCGGCAGAGGGGGCAGTGAAAAGACTGAGACCCACAAGGACGCATCTAGTCGCTGCCTGTCCTCACCCAGCAGTTCTGTCTGCGAAGCCCTCATTTCTGCACCAAATCTTCTCTCCCTCTGTGTATCCTCTCTGAGGATAGCTTATAACAAAGCAAGATCAGGAATGACGTGCCGGTGGTGGAATTGCAGGCCCCTAGGAAAATAAAGGGATATTTTTCTACAGGCAGTAACTGCTGTGAACGCTCACACCACACT